>NC_090402.1:27490923-27732501 GCF_036365525.1 Heterodontus francisci
CAGTATAATAACCTACCACCAAACACCACCCAAGTTCAGAAATGAAGAGTGGTCACTTAGAAAAGGTACCAGAAAGCTGCTGGCTCCAGTAGAAGTGTACTCCAGCAACAGTCAGCACCTTCAGGAGGTGGGGGAACAAAAAACACCTTTCTGGCCAGACAGGAAAATGCACGTATACCATCTATAAGTTGCGTGCCTTATGCTGAAAGTCAACACCATTTCTTAACTTTAAACAGAACACGAAGGCTGACAGCAGTACAATTGGTTTACCTGTGTTTTTTCTATGACTTCTGCATAATTAAGATTCAAATGAAGGCCTTTTCATAGACAGAATGCTAATTAGTGATTCAACACACATTATAGCTCTTCATTCCTCCTCTCCCTTCCCCCATCCCAAACATAAAAGGAGATAATCATTTACCCTAAATTAAAGTTAACAGAATAGCTAAAAACAGATTCCAGGAAAGTACTGCAGCTTCCTGATTAATTGCAGACTATGATTTTATTACCCCAAAGACAGGCATTATCTTATCCATGTATAATTATTCTCACATTAGTATGGTCTCACAAATGTGGCCTTAATTCTGCTGAACTGAATGCTTTCAGATAATCAGTTAACAGTGTTATGAAAGTGATTGTTTTTGTTGAAATATTTTTTGAGGAATCCATAGTCAAAGTGAAGAAATGTTGGACCAGTTTTTTTTTTCCAAGAGGGTCATTAAGAGGACACTGAAGGAACTGGTTTGGCGAGAATGTTTACTGGTTGTCACATGACAAGTTAAAAATAGAACAGAAACCCTGGTAACTAGGGAAGATGTGGGTAGAGAAGTGACAGTCATGCGTCCCTTGGCAGGACAAGCTGGGGAGCAGCAGAGTGCACCTGAGAGAGCAGCAAACTCGTAAGCTTTTGGTTGTAGGGTCAGTGTTTACCTTCTGGAATGAGATAAAGTTAGCACCTGCTGCTGAAGTGGTGTCACGGAGGAAGAGACCAGATTCTTGCTGAATATTTGAAGAGTCAAGCCTGCAGGAGAAGCAAATTCCCAAGGAAGGAAAGAAGACCACAACCCAGCTCAGCTTTCCAGCACCTCTCAAAGACACTGAGAAGTCCACTGTGTCAACTCATCTCACGTCCTGTCGTTGAAGAAAAGCCTAACTTAATTCTCAACACCGCCCGTTCGAAAAGATCCCAGTGACCCGTCTACGTGCACTCGGAGGCTAGACAGTATGCCACTTTTGGAACACGACGTATCTCATCTGCGGTCTTCAAGAATGAGCAAGTATTCCACCCAAGTGTTTTTGCTGTCTGTAACAGAGCCCTGAACAAAAATCCCTTTTATTTTTCCAGTTAACCGGTGCGTGTGAGTGAGTGTGCGTGAAAGTGAGTGAGTGAGAAGGGCTAAGGTAAAAAAGGAACTTTGAAATTTCAGTCTGTGCGTTCATGCTTTACTTCATTACTGGTTAAGACTTGTTTTACAATAAACTGATAATTATTTTCTTCATTAAAGAAACCTGGTTAGTGTGTTTTAACCGTATCGGTAAGTGAGAAAATATAAATATTTGTTGTGACCTGTGCAGAAGTGGAACTAGAATAAACAGTGCACTCCCCCCGTCTCAGTCGTAACAATAGGAAAACGTTTCAAAAAGGAAATTGCAAATATTTGAGAAATATCCCAATGTTCCTGTAGTTTTTTTTTCTTTTCCGGGAAGTATGCAGTGTGCCTTGAAGGCTGGAAAAGGATCAGTACTGCTTTAAGGCAACACGTTCCAGGAACGTTGCTCGTTGCTGTAGGATACAGCCACTCAGAGATTGAGGTTAAATATTCATGGTTGCTGATTGATGTTTGAAACTAGCTGAAAAATTGGCTTTTGAGACACAGTTAACAGATAGACAGACAGCTGGACCAGCATGAACCTAACAGAGCTCTCATAGTTTAAACTGAAGGAAGGTGAATTTTAGACTGATCACTTTTTCACCCCTCAAAAATGCTAAAGCCAAATTGATTCATTAAAATGTGTTCACAAGTTGTTAATTGCTGAATTCATTGCTGGAGAAGAAAAACATCACTTCAACTGCTGAACTAGACTAACGACTGTTCTACTGTTGGAGAACCTTTTTTTTCCCCCAACTTCAAGCCAGCTTGGACTATTCCACATTGGAAGATTTCACTTCGGCAGGAGCGCAAATCTGCAAGGACACTAATTTTTCTATTTTAAATGTTGTTTATATCTTAGTAGTGTTTAAAAAAAGAATTTAGTTTTTCTAATTAAACAGTTAATTTGTTAATCTAAAGACACCTGGTTTGGTTTGCCTCATTCGGGGGTTAATAGATGGTCAATTTGGAAAGTTTAAAAAGATACATTAGGCAATCTGTGAACGGGTGGGACTGAATCAACAGTGCATTTCTCCCACCACAATCAGAATCATATATGTTGATTGGGGGTTTTGTCTTCAGCAGTCAGTCGTAACAACAGTAAATGAATAACTCCAGTTAGAGACTTCTAATATTTCCACTAAAACAGGGAAAATTAAGGGGAGATTTAATAAAAGGTTTTTAAATTTGCAAAGGGTTTTGATGGAGTGGTTAGGGAAAAGTTATTTCCTCTTGTTGGGGAGTTGGTGCCTCCAGGGGTCATAAGATCAGTCTAGTTAATTAAGGTGATAAACAGGTTTCGTAAAATCCTTCTAGCCATCCAACTGCTAACTTTAATTTAATTACTTTGTCATTTTGTGTTATTCAATATTATTTAATACATGGAGTTGCTAATTAATTATCAATTTGTCTGAATAAAAGATCTTAGCATCTGAATTTGGCTTAAACAAAAGTCAATGTGAAAACACAGGTAAGTTACCTTCTGTGCCAGAAGGGTTTGTACTTGTCTTCATTATTTTATATTAATGATGTTTTGGCTTTGGCTACGTTTGTTGCTACTTTGTGAGTTATCAGGCTTTATTTTTCAGCTGTGGATATAACCAGAAAGAGGACAAGGAATAGCAAAGATGACAAGAACCAACATGACCATGAGCCAAGAGAATAATTTACTGTTGTCAGGGATTGCTGTAGGTACAAATAGCAGCCTAAAGACAAGAAATAAATCAGTGATACAATATTGTAATATTGAGTAAGGGAAGAGAATAAAATGGCTTGCTTTTCGCAGCGCTGCAAGCTGCAATCACCATAGTTCATAGAACAGTTACAGTGCAGAAGGAGGCGATTTGGCCCATCGTGTCCTCACTGGCTCTTTGAAAGAGCAATTCCTTCAGTTCCATTCTCCTGCCTTCTCCCGTAAACCTGCACATTCTTCCTTTTCATATAACTGTCTAATTCCCTTTTAAATGCTTCAATTGATCCTGCCTCTACCATATTTGAATCAGATAGAACACAGGAAAACAGTACTCTATCAGGATGAGGCCTTGATTTTAGATATTTTAAATGTTTCAAAGCAAGTAATAGTATTCAAGTACAGCCTATGAACACATGAGGACTGCAGAGCTCTTAGGAGGGTTGCTAGGCTGGAGGCAATTACAGAGATAGGGAGGGGCGAGGCCATGAGGATTTGAATAAGAGGATGGGAATTTTAAATCCTTGTTGTTGGGCTGGAAGCCAACATAGGCCAGCGAGCACAGGGGGAATAAGTGAATAGGACTTGATGCAGTTTGGGATATGGGTAGCAATTTGGATTAGCTTATGTTAATGGAGAGTGGAAGATGGGAGACTGGCCAGCATAACATTGGAATAATCACACCTGGAGGTAACAAAAAGCATGGATGAGGGTTTCAGCAGACGTGCAGAGGTAGGAGCAGAGATCAGTGATGTTGCACAGGTTATGGAGTAGAAACTCAGGTGTAGAGTCAAATAGAACGCCAAGTTTCCAAACAGTCTGGCTGAACCTGAGACAGTGGTCAGTTCAAGGAATAGAATTGGTGGTGAGGGATTTTTGTGGCAGGGTCCAAAGAAAATGACTTTTGTCTTCCCAATGTTTAAGTGGAAGGAATTATGGCTATTCTAGGACTGGATGTCGGACAAGCAGCCTGACAACATCGAGACAGTGGAGGGGTGAAGAGAGGTGAAGTAGGACGTCATCTGCGTACACATGGAACCTGGTGTCATGTTTTCAAATAATGTCGCTGAGGAGCAACACGTAGAAATGAGTGGTGTCAGGTAAAATGGGAGCTAGTTCAAGGGGCAAAGCGGAAGAGCAGCAGCCATTACTGTAAAAGAAGTTAGGTTCCCTTGCCCCATAAATAAGTGGCTTTCACAGGCCGATCAGATCAATGAAAGGTGACAAACCTCATTTCTTTTATTATATAGGTACCTCAAAGAACCACAGAATTGTTACAGCACAGAAGGATGCTATTTGGCCCATTGTGTCTGCACCGGCTCTCCGAATGAGCAAATCACTTAGTGCCATTCCCCCGCCTTCTCCCCACAACCCTGCACATTCTTCCTTTGCAGATAACTATCTACAGAATGTGCGTGTAAATCTATAAGTATTGCAATGACCTTCAATCTAACAATTTAAAATAATTTGAAAAGATGCGCTGGGTGAAAATAAAACTGCTTCCTCAAAATACAGAATTCTAAACTTTAACAGCTGCAAAACCAGAAAATATTACTGCTCCACAGGATCTCTGAAACAACTGGAAGTTGGCTTTTTCTACTCACCATTTTGACAATAGATCACCCCACGTCTCCAAAATTTTTTCACCACATTCTTTGGACACATCACCAGAGCCACTCAGGAGAGGCTCATCATTATCTGAAGAAACAGAGCAATAGATTGAATAGGTCTGACTGAAAACAATGCAAGTACCTTGGATAAATATGATAGTTGCAGTATTGCTAATTTCTCCACATGAATTGCTCTTCACAAAGAATAAAATGAGGAAAGTAATGGCACTCGAGTCCGGGGTTGACACAAAGCACACATCCCTTTAAATCCACAGTGACTTGACAGCTGAAGGTAGTCCCCAGGTCAGTGACAAATCAAGTGGGCCGACAGCATTATAAACATTTGCCATCAGAGATGGCAGCCACAATTTGGATTACATGGTTTTGAATGGCTTAATAGTAGAAGCGTATTCTTTACAGACCACAAAAACTCCTTTTGGTCCATATGGAAGTTTTGTCATTGCGAAAACATTGTGCATGCACACTCATTTAAAATGTAGTTCTGGTTCAGTAAAAGTTGCCCTATAAGCAGTATCCAGAACCAGAAATAAGTAAAAGCCACAAAAAAAAATCTTTACTTCAACCCTCATTAGTCCTGTAATTTCAAAATGGATTCCAAACACAAATGGCCTAAAATAATGGTGAAGGAAGCGTCAATGTTTTAATATTAACAGTTACGACTCTAAAACTAGGGAAAGATTCTCTAATATGCCAAAAAGTCATCTTGCGAATTGTAAATCAGATTACAAAGCAACAGCCAGTTCAGACTTAGAGTGAACTCACCTTCCTCTTCTTCATCTTCAGGAGGTGAAGGGATGATGGATCCCTGTGATCCATAATGAGGTAAGCGTATGGATGGGCTTGCAGTTGTTTTTCTTCGCTCACGCTCAGACTCACTTTCCAAACTTGCAACCTCATACAGTGAATCACTATTACTTTTTCTTTCTTTCCGTTCAATCTGTAAATTAATTTTAATGGTTATTCAGATTTAGGGAGCATGTGCAATGTACTGAAACATGCAATAAATAACCTTTTACACCCATACAGTGCATCTTATTCAAATCTCATGTTAAAATATGCAACATTTCTGGGTTTAATTTTCAGCCAATGTTGTCAGAAAAATGCAAGGTTGCTCCTTACTGTTCATTCAAGGGATGTCAGGGATCCACATAGCACACAGCTTGCATTTATATTGTGCCCTTACTGTAGTGAAAAGTTCCAAAGTGCTTCACATGAGCATTAACAGACAGAATTTGACTCTAAGTCACATAAGCAGGCATTAGGACTGGTGACCCAAGGCCGTCAGAATAATGGTTAAGGGAGTATCTTAAAGGAGGAGTGAGTGTAGGAGAGATAAAGAGGTTTAGGGTGAGAATTCTAGAGCTTAATGCCAGACAGCTGAAGGGATGGTTGTCAATGGTGAGGCAAAGGAAATCAGGCATGTAAAAGAGGCTGTAATTAGAGGAACGCAGAGCTCTTGGATGGTCATAGGGCTGGAGGAGGTTACAGAGATGGGAAGGGGCAAAGCCTTGGAGGGCCTTGAATCATGGTGTTGCAGAACTAGAAAGCAAAGTAGTTCAGTGAGCACGGGCAATGGTGAAGGGGATTTGGTTCTAGTTAGGATAGAGAGAGATGAGCTCAAGTTTATGAAAGCTGGAAGGCCAGCGGAGAGCGCACTGGAACAGTCAACACTGGTGATAAGGGGTGTGAGTGTTTGCCACTGTTCACTTTCCAACTGACTGCAATCGTAGTTTGTTTAAAATGATGAGTTAGCCCCTCAATGTTTTACTTGCCAAATAAACAGACAGTGACAGGTTTTCTTGTAGGTTTAAAACATAAGATTAACTATTTATTGAACAATATGCATTCCCCGAAATGTTCACAACACCACTCAGGTGCGCATTCACTCTCAGGTACTCTCAAGAGAAGATAGACAGACAAAAGGTAAAGGGTAAGAGGTCAAGGTGTAGTCAGTGTTCATAGTTTACAGTAAACCTGTTCCATCTTTAAGTAGGACAGTCTCTTTTAAAGATGCAGCCCTGGGTGTTCGTAGTTTTGAAATTATCGAGGTGTTGTAGATTTCTGGTGGGTAAGATTTCAGACTGGAGGTAGCGGTCACTTTCAGTTCTTTGCTGCACCAAGCTGAAGTGCAGAATCAGCAACAGGGCTTTTTCTTGTTTAGGCTGGATCTTTCCACAGCCTCCTGCTGGACTGCTTTTCTGTGATGTTGCTATGATCTCTTTCTCTCTCTGCCTTGCTGGAATTCAAAATGTTTTTTGATGTTTTCTGTGTGGCTGTGGAGAGACCAGCCTCATCTTGATGTCTGAAATTCTGTGCTGGCAAGACCTCCTTTTTTCCTCAAAACAATTACCTTTTCAGGTGAACTTACAAGTGTTAGTGTCTCCCATGTAACTTTAGGTTTCAGTTCTTGCTGGGCTGCACAATGGCCTTTTGATGGCCCCATTTTGAGATGAGATCTATTCACACTCCATTGTAATGAAGGTTAGTTGGAGACGGAAAGTCTGAGGAAGGTCTTTGCCTTAGTTTGAGTATAGTTCACATGCATGTGTGATTATCTGTCTTATTTCCACACAGATGGGGTCGATTGGTTTTTCAGTCTTAGTAGACAATGGGTATAGATTATCAGGCAGCAGGTGGTATGAGTCATGACGTGCCCTCCATTTTGTTGACAGCCAATGTCCCAATCTTTTAAAATTTTTCTAAGTTTTATAACTTTTCAATTTGTTTCTGTATTTTCATGGCTAAACTTCTCGTGAGCATGACAGTGGCAAAAGCATGGATGAACATTTCAGCAGCAAATTGCTTGAGGCAGGAATGGAGACAGGTGACAGAGATCGACATAGGTAGCCTTGGTGATGGAGATGATATGGGGTGGGAAACTCACCGTCCTATTTTACCCCAAGCTAAGGTTGTGAACAGTCTGGTTCAGCCTCAGAGGTCAGGGTGCTGGATGGAATCAGTGACCTGGGAACAGAGTTTGTGGCAGGGGGCTGAAGGCAATGCCTTTAGTCTTCCAAAATTTAATACACAAAACAGCAAAATGTTGCAGTTTGAACAGCTATTCTGTGGTTTTCAAACATGTACAAATACTAAAATGAAAACATCCTGAGATTTACTTGTAAGTATTATATCTTTCAATGAAGACATCAGTCTTGCAGCTTATTTCAAGGAAACCTCTGTGGCCAAATTATGTAACTTGAAAACCACACATCCTTTCTATTTATGCTAATACTGGACTCTGTCATGCTGTTTCAATCAACACTCAACCTCAGCTGCCCTTGTAGACAACCAAAATAAAAAGCCCTTGAGAAACTGGCATAAGGTTTCAGATAAACACAAACATTATATATTATTTTCAACTAACTGAAGATGGCCACATGAAGTTTGACCACAGAGGTCTTGTTTTCTGTCAAATGCTTTTAAGAAAACAATCCAGGTGATGCCACAGCATACCAAGGCACAGATTCAATCCCTCACTCTGTTGAGTTCCAGATCTCAGCCACATTATTGTAAGGAGAAGCCCAAATAGAAGTCAGGGCCTTCCATAGAGCAAGGAAGGGAAGAATGTGAAGTAGTACATCTTTCCAGCTATTTTTGTACATCAACTGGTAATCAGCTTAAAACAGCATTGCAAACTTCCTGCAGTAACATTCTGACTCGAAGTAGTAACTGAAGAGCAACTAAGTGACAACAGTGGGAAAATTGGCTAGCAAGAAGGAAAAATCTATTATAATTTCACAGTTGCATTATCCTGAGCTAGGTGGAACTAGCAAGTTCACTGGTACCTATTTTAACACAACAGGGGTTAACCAAATTATTGTTACCTGCTTGAGCTTTAAATAGAATGTCTCCGTATAACTTCGTTTACTGAAGGGCCAAAACATTCTTTCACTAGGTGGGCACACTCTGACTTTGGTCTCTAAAAGAAAACGGACCGGCTCTTGAACTTCAGTGACGACCAAATCAACTGCTGTTGTCATATAAAGCAATCTGTCTGCAGAAAGAGGCAAAGTGTTGTTTAATAATATGGCACGTGTAAACTACAATTATGCGCTTTCGCCAAGATGTGCTTGGCCAGATGTGTACCTGAGTGATATTACATATATTTTAAGTTTACACATTAATTTTAGTTTAATGTGGAATAACTTTAAATTCAGTGTTATTTTCAAAGTTTGTATCTCTGGATGATTTTTTACAATGTACAAGGTCACACAAAAACTAACAGGTTTGTACAGATGGATGGCAGCATATGGAGGCAGGTTCGGTATCATTTTTTGTGAAGAGGAGAGACAGGCATGCTGCGTAATGGGTGTAAACTGCAGAAAGGCAGTTTGGGTTTTCAGGGACAGTCAATGTTTTGACGCAATCGCAAATGCACTCTTCTGCAAGTTTTAATGAATAAAATGTTAAAGCTTAAAATTGGACAGAGACGCAATAGCGTGACAAATTACAAAATGCTAAATCAGTTCACGCTAATATTTGAGTGATATAATCAGAACAGTCTGCAATCTGCACATTAATCTAGCTTCCATTTAAATACAAATTTACATCCAATTTTATGACATGGTTTTCATTGCAGAATTAGTCGATCATCCTCCACCATTGTAAACCTTCAAATGTTCAGAAAATCATCAAATGCCATTACCACTGGAGTTTCACTCATGGTCTCAAATCAGTACTGGATTAGAAGAGGATTAAGCATTGGGTTACTTCTCCTGGCCCCTCTGATAAAGCCCATCTAGCCCAAAAGGAAGACTGTCTACCCATGTAGACAGCGATATGATCATACATTGTGCTGCACAAGACAAGGCTACAGATATCTGAGGGGTGTTGAGAAGTGCCAGCAAAGCTTGAACTGGCAATGCTGCCTGTAGCCACATCCCATCAGTGCTTTCAGTATAAAGTCCATTGAAAAGTGTCAGAGGCCCTTTCTCATTAAAAGGTTAAATAAAAGACACACTAGGGGGAGGATTGCCCTCCATTTCACAAGTGATTAGAAGCAAATGCAGCATCAAATGACACTTTACAGGCACAGTTCCTCCACTTTTACCATTAAATGCTCTCCTGGTTAGCCTCCCAGCTTTCACCCTTCATAAACTTGAGCTCATCCAAAATTCTGCTGACTGTATCTAACTCACACCAAGTCCTGTTCACCCATCTGCTCACTGATATACACTCTCCTGGTCCCCAAATGCGAAGATTTTAAAATTTATCATCCTTGGGTTCAAATCTCTCCACAGCCTCACCCCTACCATCTCTAACTGCCTCCAGCCCTGCAACCTTTCAAAAACTCTAATAGTTCCTCCAACTCTGGTCTCTTGTGTATCCCCACTTCCTTCACCCAACCTTCAGCTGTCTCGGTCCTAAACTCTGGATTTACTCTCTAAAGCTTTCCACCTCTCTTCTCCTTTGAAACAGTCCTTTGAACCTACTTCATTGACATAGCTATCGGTCACTTGTCCCAATGTCTCCTCCTTTGGTTCGGTGTCAAAGCTTTTGTCTGATTACGCTCCTGCCAAGTGCCTTGGAACATTTTACTACCTTAAAGATGCTATATAAATGCAACTTGTTGTTTTAAGTATACATTCACATCACATCATGACAGAATAAAAAGGGGAATAAAAGCAATGTTGGGCTCTTCTGTGACTAACATTTTCAAATTCTTATTTAAATACTTTTAGATGCAGAATTAATCCTTGAAATAGCTATGTATAGAACAAAATTTGTAATAAAATCAAGCAGGAAA
Organism: Heterodontus francisci; assembly: GCF_036365525.1. NCBI lineage: Eukaryota > Metazoa > Chordata > Chondrichthyes > Heterodontiformes > Heterodontidae > Heterodontus > Heterodontus francisci. Next base: position 27,501,361 of record NC_090402.1, read on the forward strand.
AAACAGTTTGTGCTTCTGCATAGTGTAGTTTCCTCACTCAGATAACTTCTTCATTAAAGTGCAAAAACGTGCAGATATTCCATAAGGCATGCTTTAAAATGTTATCATTTCACTTTGCATCTTTAAGATAAGCATATTTTATTACCTTTAGGCGTTTCTTCATTTACAGCTTGAAAATGCGGTGTGTTGGGATTCCAGCTACCAGTAATTATATAAGATTTACCATCTGAGCTTTTACCCATTGATTCCTGCAAATAAAAATATATATTGCAACAGAGCTGGTCTTATTGCTACTTTTGTTATCTAATACCTAATTTATATAACAAGGCTACTTTTGATTTTGATGGTTTTGATCTGTAGGTGAAAACATCTTAATTATATTATGAAGCAATTTTCACAAGAGGGTGGCTTGAACATATATTTTCCTGAGATTTATTTATTTTTAAATGTGCCATGAATTTTCATCACAAGTGCCATCAAACCACGTAGTAATGGAATGGAAAGGAGTGGCAGGACTTGGGGCAGCATAGTGACAACTCTACTTTAACTACTCACAACAGTGTCACGCTCATGAAGCGAACAGTGATGAAATATGGAATGAACTGGAGGAACAGTTGAACTTATCTGCAAGAAAAATTGACACATTTGTACTACAGGCAAGATGGAGTAGAGGTCAGGTGACTCCTCCCCGTCAATAAATATGTTCATCTTTTGAAGATTAAACTAATTATCCATGTCTGAACTAGCTTTGGGGAAAACACACAAATGTAAAACAGCCCATTCCATGCAAACAACTCCTATCTGCAGGAATACAGCTAACAAAGTCTGTGTAGACAGACTGACCCCAAGGCCAAAATAATAGGTGCGAAATAACAGCAGTTTATCAAAATGGACCACATTCAGACGCCATCATGTAACAATGGTTTCAATATGCAGACAGCCCTTCGTCACCACACCAACACAACCTGACAGGTTTCTACCTTAAAACTGGCAGAACAGCCAGAGAAGGTCTTTTCCAGCCAGAACAGTTGAGAGACAGTTCCAGCTAAGCAGGAGCCCTGCTAATATTTTTAACTACTGCAGCAGAGAAATTGCCAAATGACTTTGGAACTCCCCATCTGCGAAAGTTAACCAGGATTTCCACCAGATTTCGGATCGAGGTTTAACCACAAGGAACCTGTGGTACTTTATCCTTTTCAAGACAAAGAACATTCAAGCACCTCCCAAAAAGCTTCAACAGGTTTTTTAAAACAACAAACTCTTTTGCAACAATTGGACTCTAATTGCATGCTACTACTCTACTTGCTATTGTTACTTGTGTGTGTGAATGCCTAAGTAGGTGAAGAGCAATATTTTTCGGCTGCTCTCATGCCTGCCCCCACCCCCAGTGGCCTGCTGAAATGACAGAAATAGATGGCTTGCTTTTATTAACAGTTTAAAAAGAAAATGTTGAAAAAATATTATTCAGGGAACCTGAATGGCACAGGTTTTCACATGTGACTAAGGCTCAAATCTGGCTCAAACAGGATTAATGTGTCCTCTTTCTAGCTGTAAGAGTTGTGTAATTTAGTTGCTATGTAAAGTGAAGAATTCACAACTCTGGTGCCACAGTGGATTCTATTCCCAAGTTAGGGTGATGGCAATTTACTATGCAGCAGTTCTGCTACACCGAGTGTAAGTTCCCAAAGCTGGCACAGAGAAACAAAAAGGAACAGGTATGCCACTCTCCAGCACCAACATCCTTTAAATGATGAGAATATTCACTCAAAAGGAATCTAAAATGCTAAATTTTTGAATTCTTAAAATCTTCAATGGATTAAAGTACCATTATCCCTACTTTGACATTTGTAAACTAGTCCCAAAATTTTAAGAGGTTCAGACAAATGTCAATATATACATGTATCGGGATTTTACCATGCAAGCCATCATTTTTACATGAGGATAAGCCTCTGCTTTAGTGGACTTTAAATTTAACCACTTACATTTATACCCTGAAGTAGTAACAAATGCCTAAAGATAACAAATTCTTTAAGCTGAAAGTAATACACTATAGCCATTATTTAATAAGCCTGCACTTCTGGCTGGGAGCACATAGTGGAAACTCAGGTATACACTGGCCATGATTTGCCACCCGTCTCAACACACAGATGTGAGAATTTACAACATGTAGAAAAATTAATCGGCACACGTGGCAGCTAAAAATGATAATTCAAAGCTGAATAGCAAAATTATATAAATATCCAATTAAGCAGAGCCACTGAAGTAATTAATTCCTACACAGTTTTAATATCATTTTCAAGAAACAAGCAGAATTGGTGAAAGCAAATTAGAGTTGTTTCCTCAAAATCTGATGCACCACTTTGTGTGATTTATGCTGCTAGCTGGTGCATCCCCAGATAGCACCATAAATCACACAAATTAAGAACATATTTGAAAAGGGCTGCTACATTCAGGTTTCTGCCATTGGGCCACAACTTTATCACATGTTTATGCACCAAACATGGATTCTCCCACTTTTATCTCTGGCCCAACAAATGTCTCTTACAATAATTTAAAATATTAGATTCCTTCTTCCAGTCTTGCACCCAGCTCCAAGGATCCAGCATTGGTAAGGTACAGCCAACTGATTGCATTATACCTTTTCCCTAACTTGGGACACATTTTATTCGTAATTTTTTTCTTTTAAACTTGAGTTAATGAAATGTATTGTTAAGATTTGAGAATTGAGCTCCTACATCATGCTTCAGTAATTCTAACTCAGGTTCGTGAGGAGGTCAAGTAGATGGAACTTCAATTTAATGTCTTCTTTCCTCAGCCTCTGGAAGGTACTGACCAAAACTGATGGAGCTGTGGGCTGACAAGTCCCCAGGTCCTGATGGACTTCATCCTAGGGTCTTAAAAGAGGTGGCTAATGAGGCAGTAGATGCGTTGGTGTTAATTTTTCAAAATTCGCTAGATTCTGGTAAGGTTCCATCAGACTGGAAAATAGCAAATATAACCCCTCGATTCAAGGAAGGGGGTGGGGTGAGGCAGAAAACAAGTAGCTATAGGCCAGTTAGCTTGGCATTTGTCGTGGGGAAGGTGTTAGAATTGATTAAGGAGGCTGTACCTGGGCACTTGGAAAAACTCAAGGTAATCGGGAATAGTCAGCATGGTTTTGTGAAAGGGAAATCATGTTTAACCAATTTGTTGGAGTGCTTTGAAGGAGTGACAGGTGCTGTGGATCAAGGGGAGCCCGTTGACATACTGTACTTGGATTTCCAGAAGGCGTTTGACAAGGTGCCACATAAAAGGTTATTATTTTACAAACTAGGAGTTTATGGTGTAGAGGTAACATATTAGCATGGACAGAACATTGGCTGGCTGGCAGAAAACAGAGTATGCATAAATGGGTCCTTTTCTGATTGGCAAGATGTGACGAGTGGAGTCCTGCAGGGGTCTGTGCTGGGGCCTCAACTTTTTACAATTTATATCAATGACTCAAATGAGGGGAGCGATGGCCTGGTAGCTAAATGTGCTGATGACACAAAGATAGGTAGGAAAGTATGTTATGAAGAGACATAAGAAGGTTGCAGACCGATATAGATAGGTTGAGTGGGCAAAAATCTGGCAGATGAAGTATAATGTGGGAAAATGTGAAGTTTTTCACTTTGGCAGGAAGAATAAAAAGCAGAGTATTACTTAAACAGAGAATTACTGCAGAATTCCGAAATGCAGAGGGATCTAGGTGTTCTAATACAGAAGTCACAAAAAGTTAGTATACAGGTACAGCAGGTAATAAAGAAGGCTAACAGAATGCTATCCTTTATTACAAGAGGAACTGAAAATAAAAGTAAGGATGCTTCAGTTATACAGGGCACTGGTGAGACCACATCTCGAATACTGCGTGCTGTTTTGTTCTCCTTATTTAAGGAAGGAGGTAAATGCATTGGGGGCGGTTCAGAGGAGGTTTACTAGATTGATACCTGGAATGAGCGGGTTGTCTTATGAGGAAAGGTTGGACAGACTGGGCTTGTTTTCACTGGAGTTTAGAAGAGTAAGGGGAGACTTGACTGAAGTTTATAAGATTCTGAACAGTCTAGACAAGGTGGATGTGGAGAGGACGTTGCCTCTCGTGGGTGAGTCCAGAACTAGGGGGCACTGTTTTAAAATTAGGGGATGCCCTTTTAGGGCAGAGGTGAGAAGAAATTTTTTCTCTGATAGGGTTGTGAGACTTTGGAACTCTGCCTCAGGTGGTGGAGGCGGGGTTATTGAATATTTTTAAGGCGAAGGTAGAGAGATTCTTGTTAGGCAAGGAAATCAAGGGTTATCGGGGGTAGATGGGAGTGTGGAATTCGAAACACAAACAGATCAGCCATGATCTTATTGAATGGCGGAGGAGGCTCAAGGGGCCAAATGTCCTACTTCTGCTCCTTGTTTGTATGTTCGGATTTTTTTTTGACAACACACAATATCCCTGGGCAATCAATGACTGCTTTGGGAGCTAGCCAAAGCAGCACTTCTTTCTCAATTTCCAACGGGGGAAAAAAGGAAGCACAGTTCTTCCCAGCATGAGCTAAAAGAGCAAATTAGAGTGTTCAAATCTACCGATGAAAAATTAGACACCATAAATCTTTTCATACCACTAATCTGCCCTCCCCACAGGCACCCCCCACCCCCACTTCAATACACCAGGAGGAAATCTGATATTGAATCATTAGTTTTGCTTACCAGTGTTCACATCTATGGGTTCAGCGATAAACAAAGTCACCTTTTGCCACCACTCAAAAGGGTGGTAATTAATCTAGATGCCTATATTTTAATTTCTGTAAATCATAAGCCAAAGCATTCCTGGAGACTTTGAGATTAATTGCATGATCATAAACAGCAATATATCTAAATTGGATGCACTGCTCAGAGCTATAAAGCTCTTCTCAGGATAACAAGGCTTCCAGCCCAGATAGTTTCTCTGTTGACTTCAACAAAAAGATGACCCTTCAATTAGCTCCCCTACTCGTGAAAGTTTTTAATGAAATTACAAACACAGCCTTCATCCTCAAGACCAAAAAGTGCTACAATCTCAGTTTGAAAACAGGGAATGATCCCAGGAGGCATCAAGCTCCTATCTCTCTTTTGAAGTGTGATTCCAATTTTAGGAATATTTTTGCAAATTCTCAGAATAATCTGTTTTCCAAATTACTTCACCCTGATAAGGCAGGTTTTATGCAATAAGTTTTTATTTGATAGCATTCATAAATCACATCTGGTAGTCTTCAGCTGAAATCATACAAATTCCACCTTGCTCTCTCTATGGATGCAGAGGAAGTCTTTAGAGTGGAGCCATTTTTCATGCAAGGGTTGCTACTGACCATGGTTCTGTGAATTTTTTTTTTTAAACACACACTAGATCTAGGTGCTATACTTTTGAGTCTGTATATCCATTATCTCTAATGGAGTATACACTTCAAATGGATTGCTTCAAAGCAAGCAGCCATCTATCAGCCTTATTTTCCCATGGCTATTGAACCTCTGGGTGACATTACAATCATTCAAGACACAGTGTCAGGCAAAGAACATGGAAATATAGTCACATATGGACACTTCTATATATTTCTAGCCTCCACTTTGCTTTCTCTTGCATTCTGGAGCTAATTTGCCATCATGGTTCTTTTTCAGGTTATAACATCAACTATAGAAAGTCAGAGTATATATCCTCTGTGAAGCCTTACTCTTCATTTTTGGGAATATTACTTGTTCCATAAGCAGGGCTGAGTTTTTCAGAATATGAGTGTGCAGAATTAACTTTTGTTTATTAAAGAACTGGATCAGGAGATTTGTTTATACGGGTTAAAAAGATGTCCACGGATCACTTAAGTCTTTGTATCATCCATTCCATGAGAGTGGGACAATCCTCAATTACCAGTTTTATTTTTTGACTGCACAGCTGTGCATATTTCTAGACTGGGCAACTGAAATGCAAACAATTTTCCCTTATTCCTAGTTCTTAATTCATAATTTTCCTTTTTGGAAGTCTCAGTCTCTTCTGTGGTTCAGGGGTCATCTCACTTTAGTACAGCCATACGGCTGACAAGATACATTCCATCATTTGGTGAGGTTTATCGACCTACTCTACTCTGTGGATCAACCTGGATACCCATCCTTAAGTGCTGGGGAGCGGAGGGCTTCCTGAATGTTGCAGGATTTGATTTTTGTGGTTCACCAGGATGACTCATTGCAAAAGCAAAATATTGTGAATACTGGAAATCAAATAAAGAGAGAACATGCTGGAATACTCAGGTCAGGCAGCACCTGCAGAGACTGAAACAAAATTAATGTTTCAAGTTGATGACCTTTCATCAGTTCTAATGAAAGGTCATCCATCTGAAATGTTATCTGTCTCTCTCTCTCGACAGATGCTGCCTGATCTGCTGAGTATTTCTAGCATTTTCTTTTGACTCAATCCAAACCTTGACTTTGTCAAGAAGTAGTGACCCATTAAAAAAGGCAGGCTCCATCTTTTAAAGCTACTGTGAAACAATCTGATTTCACAAAACTATTGAGTTTCATTTACTTTTATAGCTCTTTTCACCAATAATGCATTAAACTGAAACATCCTAATTAAAAACAAGAAATATCAATTTCACTACAATTCACTGTATTAGAAATTCTAAATATAGAAAATGAAAAAGTTGTGGCTTATTTCATCCAAAAATGTTGAACACTATCTTACCAAATCCAAAAGATGCATGTCACTGTTGCGTACATCTTTGCCAGGACTGAGAAGAAGGCCAAAGCATCTAATGAAAGAACATAACTGAAAATATTGATAAAGTCATGGAGAGAGTAAAATACTTCATGGTGTTCATTCTTATTCTGCCAATACTTGGTTGCAGTGTTCTATCCGAAAACACTATTATAGTTTTTTTTAAACCACAAAAGCATTTTAAATATAGTAACCCCTTGTTAGATGACAATTTAACTCGTGCGCGCAGTTTTGGGCATCCCATTATAGGCAAAGTAACTGATGTTTTTGTAAAAGGTAAATTCAGATTGATTATATACTCACAGTTTTGGCAATATCAGTTAAAAATGGAGATTTTAAAGAAATGTATGAACTGAGCTGAGAAGATTAAGGGGGATCTGACAGAAGTGTTCAAAATGATGCTAGGATCTAACAGGATAAATTGTGAATTATTTCTACTGGATGCTGAATTGGTAGCAAGGGACCATAAACGTAGGATTTGTATTAGAGGTAAAAAGGAGAAAGGCAGAAGAAATGCTTCATGCAAGCAATTGTTAAAAAAAAGGAATGCACTGCGGCAAATGAAGCTGAGTCAATCACTGCATTTAAGAAATAATTAAGCAGTTGACAAATATTATAGGGTACAGGGTGGAAAAAAGGTGGAAAAGTAGATTTAGAGGAGATGGCTTAAGTGGAAGACTTGCACCAGTACAGGTATGATAGTCTAGTGGCCTTCTTTTGCACTGAAGATTTATGTTTGACAAAATCCTGAAAACTCTGCATATTACCACCATTAGAATGCACTGCAGTTTAGTGGTATCTGGCAGCACTGGCTGATTTTCAGTGATACTATACTGCCCCCTATATTTTTATAGAAATAACATCCAATTTTATTGGAAACTGAAGATTTTCACAGATGTAGGCAATAGGTAAATAAGATTTATCAAATCATGCACAGAAAGAAAGGCTAAAACAAAAAGGTTAAACAAAAAGGTTTCAAAGCAGCATACTTTCTGAGCATGCACAAACTCTTCCCAATATACACCAACTATAGAATTTCCCTGATGCAAATTATTTGTTCATAGAATAAAACACAAGGGGGAAAATAAGTGAAATGGGGAATTTAGGGTACAGAAATATCAACTTCAAATTATATGGTTGTGCACAATACACCACTCTTTATATTCTCATCTGAACAAAATCAGTATAGAAATTGAGCTTTGTGGCACAACTTCAAACTCAATTAGTTGCTAAAAGGACATTTTAGCAGAGGTCTCAGCAGCAGCCACATTACTCCATACAATGTAGACTTGCTGATAAATTATAGAAAACAAAATAGAAGTAAACCTGATTCACATAGTACATGAAAATTTCTGGAATTAAAAGAAACAATTTCAAATTTATCAAGGCATAACTTTTAATCATGAAGTTTTTTTTTTGTTATTCAACTTGGATAGCAGTTTCCCTTTTCTCTTGGGCAAGATGTTATTTTGCATTTGGTGAATTATTTTTAAATCAGCAAATGCTTATGCACTTTGGCCCAAATTTTGTATCTATAACAACAGTGACGCTAACTGTGCTCACCTTTATTATGGAGCAAATAATACAGCAAATTCCAGATTAATAATCATATGTGCAGTTAAACATGGAAATCCAGAAGTTACAGTCCAAGTTATCCTGCCCCTCCACAGCTGTGATATAACAATACCTCACTGATAGACTCAGCACCAAAATCCTTGTAAGGGTGTCAAGTTGTGGTACTTAACCAGTCAACAGGCCATAAAAAGTTAGGGCTGGTGCATTCAAATGTACGTGCATTTTTGATGGTATAAGTCATAACTACTGCCAAACAACCTATGGGGCATTGAAAATTTAATTTTACAAGTGTGGAGCCTCATTCCATCAGAATTTTAATGTAGGTAATTTAAAAAGAAATTAAAATACATTTTTATTTACATTTTCTATCTGTCTCTTACTTCTCAATCCTACTTTCATCCCAAATCTTTATTTCACTTTTGGTACATGATTTAAGTCTAATTTATAATTCCTGGTTTAGACTCTCTGTGAGGATGCTTCAATCAGGTTGAGGAAACTCGCTGCTTCTTGTCCTGCTCACACATGCTCCAGATCCCCTGTAGAGGGTGTGGCACTGGGTCAGAGTTCAATGAAAGCAACTCTACACTCAAAAGTCCACAAAAACTCCGTGGGCAGCTGTCAGCTTAATGACCAGCAAGCGCAGGCCCTTTGCCACTGACCAAATAATTCAGGCCTAATCTTGCATTCTGTTTCAGTTTGTTCCTCATTCCTTTATTGTTGCCACCTCTTTACTTCAGATTTTACTCCTTTGAATCACCCTCCATTTCACACAACACTCTAATGCGTACAGTCGGCTATCTCAACAGAAACTGAAATTTCAATGTCCACAGATAGCCAGTTAATCATAAAACCACCGTAAATCATAAGCCAATTGATACAAGGTGTTAACTGTATTTTCAAAAAAACATTTTTTTCTACTGTTTTCAGATAAAAGATAGTCATACAATTATTCAAACCTAGCAGTGTACAGAAACGTGGTGCAGAGTACACAATACTGAGGAATAGAGAGCAAGCTTTACATAAGAGCTTACAGTATTAGGGGCTGGCTCTGGCAGTTTGCCATTTTACAAGCAATAGCAATGTTTAGGTAACATATGCATAATTCGGATAAGGTGGTGTGCAACTCTGGGACCAGAATTCAAATCTAGTTCTGACTGATGGGGTAAGTCACTTCTCTGAGCTATACTAGGATCTTACATGCAATGAGTTTGGCAAATCTCAAACTAATCATTGTGGATTCAAATTCACAATACAAAACAGATTTCAGTTTGGCACAACTTGTTCATCTCAGATAGTCTATAAGGATAACAGATATGGGAAAACAAAAGAAAAAAACCATTGAGTAGGGATGGTCCACCTACAAAGCTTGTGGGGGATGGCAGGAAGGGGAGAAAAATAATTGCTGCATCCCAATCCTAAAATGTAAAACTGCATTGAATCACTTGAAGTTTACTCCAGTGATATGAATTGAGAACTTTTGCTCCACAAACACCAATCACATCACAATATGGATAAAATGATGGTTTTCAAGTTGTCTCTTGTCAGCCATTTAAAGCACAAACAGCAGGCCAAAGGCAGAGTAACAGACAAACACATTGTACAGATATATTTAATACAGATATAAGTTACCCAAATTAACATTTTCTATTGTTCAGGTGAAAAATAAGTATCTTTTGATGCGATACCTTTCAATGATAAGTTCCTTGTTGGATGCTTGCTGCACATTGATCACAATCTTCTTATCCACTCCTTGTCGGAGTTTGAAGCACTGCTTATCTTTATCTTTGGGGACTGCACTGTCAAGCAAAATCCAAAAATATTAACTAATTTTGGCAATTCATGCAAGTGAATTCAATACACTTTATTGCAGACTATTCATCTCTGGGGTCTGTCACTACTGGCATGAAAGACTTTGCTCCCTGGTGCCTGAAAGATCTTAATTTAAAAAATAGCAGCTGAAATCTCAATGTAGCTTCCTGTAGCACAAAAAGTCCCCATAATTCAGCACAAGTTACATCATGGAAAAAAGATATGGGGCTTTGAATGGAAACGTCACACCAGCACATCAGAATATGCTCTTCGGCAATCAAGGTTAAGTTGCTGCAGAGTACAAATGATCCTAAAATTTGAAAAATTAATCTTGCAACACTTTGTACATACACCAATGCAAAATGTTCCATCCTACAGTATGGACATTCCTTACCTTAATAGAAACAAAAAATGTCCCCCACAAATTAATTAAAAGTTCCTTTTCTTTACAATACATACTATCTATTAATATATTTTTAAGGGATGAAGAAAGTGTCTTTGTGATCCATAAAGACTGCTACTTATACTTTTCAACTCATTAAAGCATGCAGTAGTGTTTGTAGTTTTTTGTTTTAAGTGGTCCAGCATGGCAAGGTGTCCATTTTCAAACATGCTAAATATTACATTACAGAATATGAAAAATAAAAGTAACATTATATATTTAACTAGCAGAACACAATTATCTTGCTCAACGCCCACCCCCAATTATCTGCCCATTTCTCCGCAAGACATCAACTCATGCTAGGGTATGATTGCACAGTTGCCACCAGCCCTCGCAACACCTCACCCAGATGCCATTCTCCACGTGCAAACCTAGGAACATTCACAAACTATTTGACCTACTTCTGGAGGAGAAGCCAAAAGGAGAAATCAGAACCAAGTACAATCCAGTTATCAGAGGGACATCAACAGATTTTTCCCTTCCCTAGCCTTTGGACACAGAGACCCACTGCAGCACCTCTACCACTACCACAGAGGAGACCAGTTAATTCATCCACACCAGGAACTGAAATAAGACTGTAAGGGTCAGCATCACACCAAGCACCATTTTACTCACTGAATCACTGAGCCACTCTTTTGTTTTAAAAAAAGTACATTTCTTTCTACTTTGAAAACATTCAGAATGGTTTCAATTTCAAGTATTCGCCATGTTAGACTACAAAAAGAAAGTCAGCACACAATCCTGAATACAGGTTGGGAGTGTAGTAAGCAGCAGATCCTCATGGCCATAAAGATGCAATATGATGGTTAAAATATAATCAGTATTTCATCAACTGAAGAGTGTTGCATGTCCATCAAAACTGGTGACTTAGCTTCCCTGATGATGCCGAGTGAGCACCTGAACAATACAAACCAGGATGACTCCAAGGTTCACTCCCCATTCTGTGCTGGGTTAGCTGACCTCAGGCACGTTGGTAATAGAGATGCTGCACTTGGCCATGGCATTCACAGCTTAGAATGGTCCCCTTTCCTGATAACTATCTAATGAATCTTGCTAGAAAGGCCTTTGTGTGGCCTGGTCAATGAGGACTGAATTAGTGCAAGAAAGGCCAAAACTTTTTATCATTAAGAAACTGCTAAATATTGTGATAGGAAGGGCATCACATTTTTTAAAATTTTAGATGAATGAGCCAGAAAGGATCAAACATTCCTCACTGGTATCTTGTGATTTTGTAATGGTTTCCACCATGGAGCAACCTGCAGAGCATTCAGGGTCAAGCTTCAGACAATAATGATCACTTGGGTGAGGTACCAAGAAATAATTAATGCCAATGGAGCTGTACTCCAGCAAGGAGCTAACACTTATGAGGAAGAAACAGGATGGGAAGAAAACTCATGTGAAAACAAAAAAAAAAAGCTTATTACTTACATAGGGATGAGCAATTAATACTGGCTTTCCAGTGTTACCCACATCCCAATAACAAATTTTTAAAAACACACTGCAGATTAATGTCCACCATCACATTGGTCAAATGACAGTGGACAGAAAGACACCTTGGATACACAAGCATGTATTCCCATACCCCCACTCCAGGTAATTATTTTGTGTTACAGTCTCAGAGTTCCCTCATTAATTATAAAATGACATCTCCTTTCAATGTGGTAGAAGAAACTACACAGGCCAGCTTGCATTATGCTATTCACTTTGATGAATGCCAAGTCAGACTTGGAACTTGAACGGCAGGATTTTTATTGCTGCAACCCATCTAGTTTTTCTCATGAGCATTTTCTCCTCATTGGAGTGGGAAAGAAAGAGTGCAAGATAAATAAATTACCAGTTACAAACAGGAACTTTAAATCAAATAAAATTTGCATTAAAGAAAATCACCAGTGGTACGCTTTAAAAAGAAATGTAACAGCACCTTAGTAAAGTGAGCTGAGACAAGAAAGAGGCTGCTGAAAGTGAAATGATTTCAATTAGTCTCAGACACAGAGGTTATGTTCCTTGCTTGCAGCAACATCCGGCTGTCTCATCTAAAAAGCCAGCCCAAAGTTTATACTGAATAGAAATGTCATGCTAGTGCATTGAAGAACCTTTGAAGCCAGGGCTGATTTGCATTGTTACTAGGATTAAGCTTCTATTATTTGTTAAAATATATATCCGCATTTTATTGTATTTGGTTACATTATCTGTAGTTCCCTCAAATGACACAATGAGCACAGTGAGCTACTGAGCCATTAAAAAGTAAGAGGACCTGGGTTCAATTCTCTTTCTGTGCTGAATTATCTGATATCTGCCGGGGTAACCGGAAGAATGCTACAATTTGCCTCAGTAAGCTAGAGTTGGTGGAAAACACGGTCAGGGTTGCCACTCCCAAATGCTACCCAGGTCCCCCAGCATAAAGTTAACCAGCTGGAACATCAAATTTGCAGTTTGCAGGAATTTATACTTACAAATATATCATTGTGCCCTTCAGATAAAGACATTGACAGTTACTGCAATTAATAAAAGTTAAAGTAGCACTGTAAAAATGATCTAATTCCCAATCATAAAGGCAATTTATCAGACTCAACATTGGTGACCAACCAACGGTACTGCAGGGCTGGATTCTGTCAGCAGTTGAAAATGATTCATTCCTAACACCACTTTCCTTTAACAGACAAATAAACCCAGCAAAAACACCAAGATTTTGTCAAATACCTGAAATATCCCTTGCCATCATCTTCCTTAACCTCCAAAGAAACAGTAAATGTGAATATATCACTGTCTGGCGTTAGTGTCGGTGGATATGCCGAGAGGGGAGTATGCTTTGCAGACCGTCGGAATGCTGTGGCAAAGCTGTAAAGAATACGACTTACCTAAAATAGATGAAAAATATGAATTAGCTACACCAGTCTTAAGATTGGGATAGAATAGTATCTGAAATTTAGTCTCCAATTTACAAAAGTATTATTTTAATTGAATGATTACCAAAATCCCAGATTTCTGGCAATAGCTTTCGGTTTTCAAAATTTATTGAACACAGACTACAACATATGCGGTGAGAGAAACAGAGTTAACGTTTCAGGTCTGTGACCGTTCATTAGAACGAAGAAAAGTTAGAAATGTAATAGGTTTTGACCAAGTGAAAGGGGCAGGATGGGAAGAACAACAAAAGGAAAGGTCTGTGATAGGGTGGAGGGCACGACAGATTAAATGAAAAAAGATTTCATGATACAAAGCTAAAGGGAGTAGTAATAGGAGAATTAAAAAGCAAAAGATGTGTCTGGATGAGACGAGAATGGTAGGATAGCAGCCATCCAAACTCAAAGTAAAGGGATTAAGAAAAAACAGCAAAAACTGAACCAGCCAAAAAACATGAAACAAAATGGGGTCAGAGGTTAACCACCTCATCTAGAGGCAGCTTTTGTTTCTTTACTTGTCCCATTACCACTCCCTTTAGCTTTGTACCATGAAATCTTAGGTCATTTTAATCTGTCCTGCCCTCCAGCCTATCAGACCTTCCCTTTTGTTGTTCTTCCTAACCTCCCCCTTTCACGTGCTCAAAACCTGATACATTTCTAACTTTTCAGTTCTGTTGAAAGGTCACAGACCCGAAATGTTCACTGTTTCTCTCTCCACAGATGATTTGCTAGTGCAGTCTATAATCCAGTATTTGCATTCTGGCACCAGATGTTACCAGTTTGCTCAGTAAATATTATACTCTATTTGTGTAGAGCATCTTCAGAATTTTAATGACCGTCAATAGAAATTAATGATGTACTGTCCACTTTCTTAGATTAATAAAGCAACACAAAACATTTGCTAAATGTTTAACGGTTTGAAGATTTGATAAGGGGCACCTATCTTAAATAACTATTCCTTTTAGGTTTGAGCTTAGAACTTGATCTCTGTTGGGACCTGAATCTCAAGTATTGACCTTGCACTGGAAATGTTTAATACAGTGGATATTATTGACCTAAAAGTGGTTTAATTTGACCAGAAAGGATCTGAAATGGGCTTCATTTTGGTCCAGAGCAAAAGCACAATAGTGCGGATGCTGGAAATCTGAAATAAAAGCAGAAAATGCTGGAAGCACTCAGCAGGTCAGAAAACAGCATTTTTCGCTTTTATTTCAGATTTCATAGGTCTCCTAAAATCAATAGATAACATTATGAATTCCACAAGGTCTTCCTGATTTCACAGACTTTACGAAACAAATACAACTTTGAGAAACAGAATCCCAATTATAAAATAGGGGCACTTACTTTTTGTTAAACCTGTAACCCTGCAGCTTATAGCCATAGGACTAAGCTGACTGATTTACCATAAAATATATATTTTTTAATATATGAACTTGTTTGCCCCTTGCCCTTCTTCCCCAAATATCACCTCAGAGCTAGTGAGCTGTGCACGAAGACTGAATTGCATGCAGTGAAGCTCAGTTGAGGGTGCCTGGGATCCCAATGTCATGGCTTATATTATGAGCACCATTGTTATAAGGCATTAAAACACATGATGACTTCTGAAAAATCTTTAAGTTTGGTAACTGCAAATATCAAGATCAACTTCATCACCACCCCACTGCAGCCCCCCAACCCAACAATGAAAAAATTCTACAAGAGACATTTACGAAATATATCCCCCAAATATTAATTTTGCAAAAATATAAGTACCACAGTGCATCTTGTATTGTTTTTAAATATTTTGTACTTTTAATTCATAATTTCTAAAATGGGTAAAAGCTGTAAAACTTACTGCTTCTTGTATTTCACATCGAAAGACGTGAATCCTGAAAATTTCTGCATTGTAGTGACTTTCAGTGAAGGCAAAGCAGTCACTCTCAGCAGTACCATCATGCCCTCTGACACAAAAAAGAATCTTGTAGATTGGATAGTTTGCTATTTCAGTGTTTGTTTGGGGATCAAGCAGTCTGTAAACAATTCAGAAAATATTGTTACAGCACCTTCTACTGCCAATTGTCAAATTTTTCCTCAAACCTCTCTTTGTGATGTATGAAATCCTTTCATGTTTTTCCTCAGGGCACACAGCACAAGTTTACAAAATGGGACAAACAGAATTACTTTCATACCTTTGTCAATGCTGTTTTGAACTATCTGTGAACAGGCAATCCATGCCACAGCCAACCAGGGATAATTCTCTTCCCAATCTCCCATCATTCATGAGGGAAGACACCTAGTGTCTGCTTAGTCCCTTCTCATATCACAACAGCTATGTTGCAGAACTGTGCCCAACCAGAGCCACTGTGCACTTCACTGCTGTTCTTACCTACCAGGTTACCATTTTTTAAATTAAAAACAAATACAACTCAGAATAATTTGAATAGATTCATTACATACTTTTTCTGAGATTTGTGCCTGACTGGTGGGGGAGAACCTATGAGTACAAAAGTAATACTCTATATGAAGAACGCATTTCCCCATCTTTAAGATACTTTAAACACAGCAAATTATTTTCCATCAGTTGAATACCTGTCATTTTGTATCTCTGCTCATACTAAATGACAAATGTTAAGAGTGCCAGTTATTTCCTGGGTACTGATATAGGACTGTTGTGTATCTGATACTATTTTCTTGGCTTACATACCTTGAATGCAGCAAATTATTTGCTGTCCTATAGACACCTGTCCTTTGCTTAGGTACCTGATGAGGGAAAATAATTTGCTGCATTGAAAGTGTCCAAACCAAGAAAACAGTCAAGTACACAGCAGTCCTACAAGCAGTTTTAGATCAGAACAAAATGTGAGGCAAGGAAAGATGGTGGGGGTAAAAGGGAAGTTCATCCTCAATGGAACAGGCTTGGGGATTTGAAAACGAAAGATAAAACTAGTTAGGAATCAGTTTTATCCACTGATGCGGAATACTGAAAAGTCACGTATTGCCAGTTGTGTAGAAATTATTAACTTTGGCATAGGGATACCTATAAAAAAAAACAAATAATTTCAAAACAGGTAACTTCCAAATATATAGCAAGCTTTGACATGCACTGCTCAAGTGTCTCTGATTAGAAGATTCCTCCATTAGCACTCTACATTATGTTGCACAAAATGCGTTACATTTCAACTACTGCTGCACTACTAGTTTAACCCAAATCAAGGAAACCAGAAAAATTAAATACCGCTTTGCATGAATTAGATACTGTTCGGTCTTCCCAAATTACAAGTCAGACAACCCTGACCCTTACCTCACAATTCCTTCTGAAACATTAGGCACTGAAAGAGTCACATCTAAACGGACTTGGCACTGGCTTCGCAGGATAGACATCATCCGTAGGGCTTCTACCTCACTCCGAGGAGCATTCACTGAAGCACATCCCAAGTATGTGAGTTTGCTGAAGAAGACGCTGTCTTCATCTGGTATAGGTGTCGAGGGACTCGAGTCTGAAGAGTCCACTAAGTTCAATAAAAAGACAATGTTAATACCATATTGCCACTGCTGTAGCTAGTATTAAAGCAGGTTCTCATTTTTCATTCTGGGGTACAACGGTTTTTATTAGCTCTTCAAATTAATTATAATTATTTGATTTACAATAATTAAACCACCTTTAAAAGGCTCTCATATGCAATAGCTCACTTACTGAAGGACCATATAAAGCATCCCTTCTACACACAACCACTGGCCCCACCCATCTTTCAGCAACACATTCTTAATGGCACCACACAAGTTTAAAAATGTCTGCAGTAGACATTTGATTAAAATATGAAAATACTGCAAAACTTAGATAATTTTTATTGTGGCATCACCCATTTAAATCTTATAACCCACTTAAATTGTACAAGATTTTGATTATTTCTTACATAAACCAAATCCACACAAGATTTTGGCAATATTTTCCTATAAAGATGCAGGTTTCCCTTCTCTGCAAGTGTTGTCACCTCTCAGAATCAGGCAGGTGTCCCATAGATGAGCCCTAATATCCTTCAGTTAAATACTGGGAAAACTAAAGCCAGCGTCTCCAGACCCAACCAGAACCTCCATGCCCTTGTCACTGATTCCACCCCTTTCCCGGCTACTGTCTCAGATTGAGCCAAACTGCACAAACTCAGTGCTCTATTTTACTGAGTCGAGGTTCCAACCTCACCCTCTCCATCACAAAGACCACCTACTCTGTAATGTTGTCATCTCAGCCACTAACTCAGCTCAACTGCTGCCAAAACCCTCATCCATGCCCGTTACCTCAAAACACAACTATTCCAATATTCACTGGCTAGCCTCCCTGTCCCTTTCATAAATTTATGCTCATCCCAAACTTTTCCGACTATATCCTATCCTGTACCAAGTCCCACTCACTCTCACCACTGGACTTGACATGCATTAATACTGGCCCCCAGCACCTCAAGTTTAAAATTCTCATCACGTTCAAATTCCTTCATGGCTTCATCCCCTCCATATCCCTTTAATATTTTCCTACAAGAACTTTTGTTTCCTTCGCTCAATCATTGGTAACCATACTTTTAGCTCTAGAATTCTCTCCCAACACCTCTCTCTACCTTTAAGACCATCCTGAAAATCCACCTCTGACAAAGCTCCTGGTCACCTTTCCGAATATCTCCCTATCTGGCTTGATGTTGACTTTTGTCTGATTTTACTTCCAAGAAATGCTTTGGGACATTAAAGGTGCTATATAATGCAAATTGCAGATGAAGCTATTCTGTGCACTTTTGCATTGAAGAGACAATTCTTGTGACGGTATCTAGCATTCTTTGTAACAAGTGAAACAATTTATATTTATTATAGTGCCTTTAATATAATAAAATGTCCCAAGACACTTCACAAGAGTATTATAAAACAAAATATAACTGAGCCACATAAGGAAACATTAGGTCAAATGACTAAAAGTTTGGTCAAATAAATTTTTATTTATTCTTTCTCTGGGAGTGGGCATCACTGGCTGGGACAGCATTTATTGTCCATCACTAATCGCCCAAGAAGGTGGTGGTAAGTCGCCTTCTTGAACCGCTGCAGTCCATGTAGTGTAGATACACCCACAGTGCTGTTAGGGAGGGAGTTCCAGGATTTTGAAGGAACGGTGATATAGTTCCAAGTCAGGATGGTGTGTGGCTTGGAGGAGAACATGTAGGTGGTGGTGTTCCCATGCATCTGCTGCCCTTGTTCTTTGAGATGCTAAAAGTTGCGGATTTGGAAGGTGCTGTCGAAGGAGCCTTGGTGCTTTGCTGCAGTGCATCTTGTAGGTGGTAAACACTGCTGTCATTGGTGGAGGGAGTGAATGTTGAAGGTGCTAGATGGAGTGCCAATCAAGCAGATTGCTTTGTCCTGGATGGTGTCAAGCTTAGAGTGTTGTTGGAGCTGCACTCATCCAGGCAAGTGAAGAATATTCCATCACGCTCCTGATTTGTGCCTTGTAGATGGTGGAAAGGCTTTGGGGAGCCTGGTGCTGAGTTACTCGCTGCAGAATTCCCAACCTCTGACCTGCTCTTGTAGCCACAGTACTTATGTGGCTGGTACAGTTAAGTTTCTAGTCAATGGTAACCCCCAGGATGTTGACAGTGGGGGATTCAGCAATGGTAATGCCATTGAACGTGATGGGGAGATGGTATTGGAGATGGCCATGGCCTGGCACCTATGTGGTGCAAATGTAACTTGCCACTTATCAGCCCATCAACTCACCTGCCACATCACCTAGCCCTGAAAATGGATGGCACTGGAGCATGGGCCCATACCCAGCCATTGCACTTGGTGAGACTGTTAACAAGGAGGACTGTCCTCAGTGCCCCCCGATCGCATCTCGCTGGCGAGTTGGAAAAGCCACGAGCCAGCGCCAGGGGGCCGTGGTGATGTCGGTGACCCACACGATCAGTCTTGAAACACAGACCCGTCTAACACATGTGCGGGTCAAAGGATGTCACGAAATTCCACGCGCAATACAATAGGTTTGATGGAGTGTCTTAAAGGAGGAAAGCAAGGTGGAGAGGGAATTCCAGAGCTTAGGGACTAGGCAATTGAAGGCATGGCTACCAATGGTGGAGCAATTAAAATTAGGGGTGCTCAAGAGGCCAGAATTAGATGAGAGCAACTATCAGAAGGTTGCAGGGATAGAGGAAATTACAGACATAGGGAGAGGCAAGGCCATAGCAGGACTGGAAAACAAGATTGAGAATTTAAAAAAAAAAAATCAAGATGTCGTTTGACTGGGAGCCAATGTAGCACAGGGGTGATAGATGAATGGGACGGTGCGAGTTAAGGCACAAGCAGCAGAGTTTTGGATGACCTCGACTTTACAGAGGGTAGAATGTGGAAGACCAGCCAGGAGCACGTTGGAATAGTAAAATTCAGAGGTAACAAAGGCATGAATGAGGGTTTCAGCAGCAGATGAGTTGAGACGGGGTGAAGTTACAGAGGTGGAAATAGGCAGTCTTAGCGATGACGAGAGTATGTGGTCAGAAGTTCATCTCAGGATCAAAAATGACACCAAGGTTGCGAACATACTGGTTTGGTCTCAAACAGTTGCCAGGGAGAGGGATGATATCAGTAGCTAGGGAATGGAGCTTGGAGCCAGGACTGAAAACATTGGCAGCAGTCTTCCCAATATTTAATTGGAGGAAATTTCTGCTCACATAAGTAGTATGCTGAGTTAGCAACTGTGGAGTCATCGAGAGAAGTGGTGATGAGGTAGAAATTCAAAAATTAGTGGCATTTAGCGGACACCTTGCTACTTAATAGCAGAAATATTTGTTTGTTTCAGTTCATCTTTAACTTCAATTTATTATCCACATAACATAGATTTTTCACTAGAGTTATATTAATTTTTAAATTAACAGCTATTGATTTCCCATAATATAAACACTGCTAACCAAATTTTAAATCAAATGCCCTCGAGCTATTTTTCAAACACCATTTTCTTCCCTTTAAATATAATTCTTCAGAAGTGCCCACGTATCCTGCTCAAGTATCTACTGCAGATGACATTGCACTTCAAAAATAGTAAAACAAAGCGCTTATATTGAACTTACAAGACTCCAACCACCAGAGTGCAGTAAATTAATACTTGAGTGGATCACACACACACCCACAAGTTGTTACCAGGGAAGATTTGGAATGTGATAGATAAAATAAGCTTTTTTTGTTTACAATCATGTTCCTGCACCTCCTCTCCTTTAGAACAAGATTTTGGAGGGAAGGGGGAAATTATATCATGTTCCAATAAAATTTAGGGAGCTGATCAGACAACATTTAACAATCATTGGGTAAAATTCTAAACAAAATGGTGATTTAGTGCCAGTTACTGTTAAAGCAGATGCAATTTGATGTCATTAGCTTATATCTATTGTGAACTGCATTAAGCCAGCCCAAACTTATTTTCATAAAATAAAAGCAAAATACTGCGGATGCTGGAAATCTGAAATAAAAACAGAAAGTGTTGGAAAGGTTCAGCGGGTCTGGCAGCATTTGTGGAGAGAACTGGATGTTCTGATGAAGGGTCACAGACCTGAAATGTTAACTCTGCTTCTCCCTCCAAAAACTCATTTCAATTTGTACATGGTATCATTACAGCTATCAAATAGCAAAGACCTATCAGGCAGGGTTGGATTCAAACTTAAATTCCAGAGATAAAGGGTCAGAATGGGGAGGATAATGAACTACTCTGAAGAAACAAGGGGCCAGCAGCTTGTCGCATGTTGAACTGTGGTCTTCCAATTACTATGAAACCAGATCCAGAGCAGACAGGATCAGGGCCAGATGGTGGTGATGTTTTTGATGCCTAATAGAGCCAGCATAAAATAGCTATTGGATGATGAGGTAAGAAAATCTGTAGGTAAATTTAATGATTGTAAATAATTTAATTTTCTAATTTGCATTTTAGAAATCTGGGAGATTATACTACAGGGTATCAAAAGTCAGGATGGCCACTGAAATAACTTGCAAACAATAGTTTTAGCTATGTCACTGGTTCATTAACTTTATTTAATCATATCAACATTGTTCATTTAAGCAATTTTATTGCTTTTAATGAATTGTTTGACCCAATAAGGTGGAGCAGCCAACAGCATGACATTTCAAGTGTGTCAGACAACCTTCTCAGAGTATGGATGGGTGAATATAAATAATTTCCAAAATTTGCTAATATCTGCTCTAAACCACGAAAGAATCCAAAGCAAATGCACAAGAAAACTCTGTTGTAAAAGGAATGAGAATTTAGGAATGAAATGGGAGTCTGCAGGATAAATCCATTCTTCACAGTAAACTTATGCATTGAGCATATTTATTGGTTTTGTTTGGAGGGGTGGGGGAACGGGAGATGAATTTTCTGAAGGCTACAGTTCCATAGTTCAGTCCTCTTGTCTCCTCTTTTTCCCAAAGAACAGGTGTATATTGTAGCACATTGTGCTCAAGAACCTCTACGATACTGACCTAGTGAACAGAAGGCAATGCTGATAGACAATGGAAAGGTCAACCTTGAATTTGAGGAAGTGGCACTTACTTGGACTGTGGAAACTGCTATGACATATGTTCCTTTAACAACATTCCACACAAAAGCCTGCTACTTAAGCTTAAAGCTGTAGAGATTCAATTAAAAAATTAGAACATCGATAATGGGCAAAATAGTAACAAATAAAACTTTTTAAAAATACATATTAAGCATTGCGCACAGGAAGAAAAAAATTGTGTCAAATGTTCGATGAATGGTGTCAAAGTAAATCAGGATAAAGTCAAGAGATAAGGATGGCAGCAGTTTTCAGTGCTCAACATGCTCAGAACACCAAACAACAAAGCAAAACAAAATCAGAACTACACAACCAGAACAAGAGCACAAGTCAATGGAAGTCAAGCTTAAACTGTAAAGCACTCCGGTCAAACTACACCTTAAATATTGATTCCAGTCCTGGGCATTAGGGCACAAGGGACTCAGGCATTGAAGTCTTGGGAGCAGTGCGAGAACAGTCATGAGACTGATCCCAAGGCAGCAATTTTAATCTAACCTGCCAGATGGAAATGAGTGCAATGCTGGTTTTACACTCCGCCTGACTTTACTCTCCATTGACATCACCAAAGAGTAATATTGGGTGGGATGTGAAACAGGTATTCCATCCAATCCAATGGGCTTACCACCCAGTGAGTTCAGTTAAAAGCCCCTTGGTGCCAAAGCACTCCATTCTGAAGACAGACTAGAAACTTGTGCTTTTCAGTCTATCAGACTATCTTAGAGATATGCAAGATAGTAAATGGTATAGAAAAATCTAAATCCAGAACAGTACAAATTAAGCCGCAACAGGACGACAAACTGGGGTGGGGAGAGGAAAGCAGGTTCAAACTCGCAAAGGAGAAGTGTTGTAATCAGGAAGTTATCCCTCCCACTAAGGGTGATCAGTATGTGGAATAAGACAAAGAAAGGAAAACTCCGAGAACAGTTTAAGAAATAGATGTGGTGGGGAGGAGGAAAGTAGACTATCTCTTGATGGATGAACCAAAGTGATTCCTTTATCTGTAAGGAACATTACTAGGCTACAGTCAAAGATACTCAATAATTAGGAAAGATGAAGAGGGCAAGAGGAATTCACCAGCGTGTGTGTATACTAGGGAGATTCTTTTCCATTTGAGGCATTATTTTTTCTGAAGAACAAGTGGTAACATTATTAAAGTTCCCACAATTCAAGAGCAAAGGTATTTTCAGCCTGTTAATCGATCCATATGACCAATTTTACTCTCAATTCGAGTCAGCAAATGATCTCTGATGGCCACTTGATTATAGTCAAAGAACGAGTGCTGCCTGAATCATTATGGGACCATGGTGATTTTCACTCACTCCCTCAACCTTCCCAATTCTTTGAACTATCAATACAATGTTGAGGTAATTCCACTTAAGAACATCCACTGCATATTATCCAGTCTCATACTGACCTTCGATAACGAGCAGAGGCTAAAGGCCAGTCCTCAGTTTCTGTGTCATTTCTTGGGCATCACTATTACCATCATGCCTCTCGGTGCCACCTCAACAGGATTTCCCAATATTAAGTAAATAGTCAGTCATAGCAAAAGCTCCACTTCTACCACTAAAGACTTTTTAAATTATTAAATAATTCTCAGTGAAAAAACCTAGCAAACTTTAACTTGGACTTCCAGAACCCTCCCTTCCACTAATAACTCTCTCTCCAGTGTATTTTTATACAATCTGCTTTTTCTATCCTGTGGCCTCTCTCCAACTTTCCAATAATTTTTCTTCCAACGTCCTCTCTGCTGAGAGGTTTTATTTGTTTTGGCACATAGCCAACACTTTAATGTGCCAAGATGGTGCCTCACCATCCTACACCCTGTGTCCCCAAGATCAGACAACCACATCCCACTATTAGGCACATCAGGGCTCCAGATTCCATCTGCAATCATCCCATCGAATCTTGACATGTTTATTTTTATTTATGCCACATTAGTTCAATATTGCACCAATCTTATCTACTTTCTACAACATTTACTGCCCAAGATTGGCACCAAGGTTACTCTTGCCATTCCAGCCTCCACTCTTCCCACCACCTATGACTCTATGACCTCACAACTGGCAGACCAAACCTCGAGAACCCTCCCTTCCACCTCTCCCTGGTATTTTTTCTATGAAAGAAATGACCATTTCTTAATAAGTATTAAATTTTTAAAAATTTCCTATTCATCAATATTTTCTCTACATAATTACCTTTAATCTCCAATTTAAATATGTAACATTTATGTTGATTCATAGGTCCATCTCAATTTACAATGAAATTAATGTTGAAATCATTTTAACATTTTAGTTACATTACAGAACTGATCATTTCGCGCAGTGCAACATTTCATTAATAATTTCTATCTTTTACCCCAATTTGCAGATTCGGATTTAATCATTTCAACTTTTATTCTGGATCACATCTTTCATTCAATTATTTTCAAAATGTTGAAAATTACAGGTTATGTTGTCATTTACGGTTACGAGGCAACACGGGAGCGTCACAGGCACAGAATGCTGTTACCATTGGACGGCCACAACGTTGTGGATGACAACTACATCAACAAATCCAACAGGACATCAGCTACACATAAGCCAGTCTATATCCTTGGATTCACCATGGGCAATGCCATACGAAATCAACTAGTAAATACTGGTGTTACATCTGAAAACACAGCAATGCAAACAAACAAAACTATATGTGAAAAAGTTGTGAAAATGTATAATAACTTTGCTATACCACTGTAACTGGATATTCTAATGCAAATAACTAACACTAATAATGGTATTTGATCTCAGAACACAGACTCTATAACTTCCTATGGTAACAAGAAAAATTTAAGGTACTTGTTACTTTATACTTAAGAGTAACTTAGGCTCCAAGGCAAATTGCATATTCCTCCCCCAAAGATAATGAAACATTGTTCGTTTCTGCTACCCATTAGAATCACTGACTTGTCAGCAGCTTTACAATTCCACGTACCTTCTTCTGTTGGTTTAATTGGTAGACTCATTTCTGGTTTCTTAGACACCATTAATCCTGAATAAACAGGTGATGGGGTTAAGGAAATATCCTCAGTCAGTGACTCTTCACTTGTAGCAGAAGCTGGCATTGCTTCTGAAGGCTCTCTGGCAACCTGATGACCCTCCATTGCTGAATCCATTAATACATCCTCCAGTTCCTTTTGTAATTGCTGTTCACTTCCATTTCCAACTATCTGCGTGCACACACAATATAGATAAACTTTATTAACTGCATTATTCCATTTCTCTTCACTAGTTGCTAGGAAGTGAGTTTTCCAGTAGTTAGGATACACAGGCATTAAAAATACTGACATTTAAAATTCACACTTTACTTCAGGAAATCACTTTATTTACTGTAATATGGAAGTTGGTTCCAATTTTCTTTCTGGTAATTCAGTAGCTTATTGTTTCATCATATTTACATTTTTACAGTATATCGCAACAAACCTAGAAATGTGAGAACAGCTCACCAAAAAAATCA
Source organism: Heterodontus francisci (assembly GCF_036365525.1). Classification (NCBI taxonomy): domain Eukaryota; kingdom Metazoa; phylum Chordata; class Chondrichthyes; order Heterodontiformes; family Heterodontidae; genus Heterodontus; species Heterodontus francisci. The sequence goes on from NC_090402.1 coordinate 27,526,864, forward strand.
TGAGAAATGGTGAGAATGACCGAAAATCAAGAAGGACCAAATGCTGGAATGATGTTTTGCACATAAATAAACGAACAGCTGAAGTGTTACCACAAAACAAATACAACATTTGAGATTTATACATACCCAATTACATTATATGATCACATACAAACACTTCTAGTGCTGTGGAATCTACTCAATATACACAGCAAAGTACATGAAATATTGCCTGGATAGGAGCAGCTCCAACAACACAAGACGCTTGACACCATCCAGGACAAAGCTGCCTGCTTGATTGGCACCCCATCTACAAACATTCACTCCCTCTACCATCGGCACAGCAGTGTGCACCATCTACAAGATGCACTGCAGCACTCAACAAGGGTCCTTCAACAACACCTTCCAAACCTGCAATCTCTACCACCTAGAAGGACAAGGACAGCAGATGTATCGGAACACCACCACCTGCAAGTTCCTCTCCAAGCCACACACCATCCTGACATGCAACTATATCACTGTTCCTTCACTGTCGCTGGGTCAAAACCCTGGAACTCCCTAACAGCACTGTGGGTGTACCTACCCCACGTGGACTGCAGCAGTTCAAGAAGGCAGTTCACCACGACCTTCTCAAGGGCAATTAGGGATGGGCAATAAATGCTGGCCTAGCCAGCGACGCCCACATCCCCCGAGCGGATAAAAAAAATTTGACAACTAGGAACCACTAACTTAAGCTGAACAGGAAGAGAGGGAGTTATTTCAGCAAGTAGGAGAAGCTGCAGGAAATCATAACGTGATAAGTGGAATTTCCATTATCCAGAAATAAAATGGTCAAACCAGAAACAAGATGGTAAAACTCACAAGGAAGTTCAAGACAGTCAGTAGTATCCAGAGCAGAAGCAGTATTTAACATTCATCTAAACTGATCAATAACCTAGAACAGAGAACACACCTGAACCTAGTTTTTTTTTAAAAAACTTTTGTGAAGTGGGGCTTATCCTTGGTACAGCAGGACTTTTCCACCTACCTCGCCGCCCACCCCCACCCCCACACCCCGCGAAGATGCGACTTTGACAGATTTCTGGTCTCCATGATTCTGTCAGTCACAATGCAGCCTGCGCAATTTCACTAAATCAACAATGCATTAAAATCAGTACGTAGGTCACATACTCCATTGTGCAGTTCAAGTAAACATTTTCTATAGGAGTCCCTTGTTAACATGTCCACAGTTACTGTTATATTCCATTATGACAGCGGCAGGTAGCCCTGTAAGCAGACCTTTGGGCTAGGACCTTCCTGCTTGTGTTTGCCAGCCCACAATATTCCATCTACTAACTTAAATGAATAGAAAATTGCAGTAAAACCCCAGCCTGAATATTAGATTTTGATCTGAAAGTCACTCAGATTGCCTTCTGATTGTTTGTATCACCTCTATACAACTACATTATCATCTCCTCAACTGGTAGTTTATTTAAATTTTGAAAGATTTCAACATTTGCATTTTAAACTAAAATCCTCATTTTAGTGTTTGAATTAGTTAAAGGTTTTCTCCTGTCACCTACCATTACTAATAGGTCAGGGCTCCAAATTGTCAATCGTTGCCATCTGAATTATGAAGGAGAAAAAGTATTTATGATTTTTAATTTCATTAATATATCTACAGGTAGGTTTGTTTTTACTTTTTAAAAGCTAAACTGATTTTTTTCCACCCACGCTCTCCATCCTTACTCCCCCCACCGCACCCCCTCCCCAACAGTCTCCAGTTGGCCAATGGGTTCGCACCCTTCCCTACCTTAATGCTACTTCGCTCTGCAATGTCGCCATCCTTTCCTGCTCTCTGCATTCTATACCCTCCCTCCAAGTGCTGCAAAACAGACCACCCTAAATCGCTGCCTACAGAAAGGCATCACCAGAGTCCTCAAGCCACTCCTTTGGCTCAAAGATTCAAAGTAGTTAAAGCCATGAACCTCCTCCCCCACCCCAAGCATGACGTTCTTAACATTCTCTGGTCTCAACCTCTTCCCTGCTGCTCCAGGCCATACTCTGCTACACGGAACATAAGAAATAGGAGTAGGCCATTTCGGTCCCTCGAGCCTGCTCCACCATTCAATAAAGTCATGGACTGATCTGATCGTGGCCTCAACTCCACTTTCCTGCTTGCCCCCACATAACCCTTTACTCCCTTGTAGATCAAAAATCTGTCTCAGTTTTGAATATATTCAATCATCCAGCCTCCACTGCTCTCTGGGGTAGAGACTTCCAAAGGTCAGTGACCCTGAGAACAAATTCCTCCTCATCTCAGTCTTAAATGAGAGACCCCTTATTTTGAAACTGTGCCCTCTAGTTCTAGATTCCCACACACGGAGAAACATCCTCTCAGTAACTACCCTCTCAAGCCTCCTCAGAATCTTATACGTTTCAATATCAAATCTCATTCTTCCAAACTCCAATGAGTATAGACCCAACCTGCTCAATCTTTCCGAAGACAAGCTTTTCATCCCATGGATCAACCTAGCACACCTCCTCTGCACTGCCTCCAATGCAAGTATATCCCTAAATAAGGAGACCAAAACTGTACACAGTACTCTAGGTGTAGTCTCACCAATGCCCTGTGCAGCTGTAGCAAGACTTCTCTACTTTTATACTCCATACCCCTCGCAATCAAGACCAACATTCCATTTGCCTAACTACTTGTTGCACATGAATGCTAACTTATGGAGATTCACGTATGAGGGAATCCAGATTCCTCTATACCACAGCATTCTGCAGTCTCTCTCCATTTAAATAATATTCTGCTTTTCTACTTCCTGCCAAAGTGGACAACCTCACTTTCCCAAATTATACTCCATCTGCCAATTTTTTGCCCACTTAACCTATCTATATCTCTCTGAAGACTGTGTGTCCTCCTCACAACTTGCTTTCCCACCTATCTTTGTATACAATACACTCTGTCCCTTCTTTTAAGTCATTAATATAAGATTGTAAATAGTTGAGGCCCCAGCACCCCTGTGGCACACCACTGGTTAGTTTGCAAACCTGAAAATGACCCCTTTATCCCAACTCGGTTTCCTGTTAGCCAATCCTCCATCCATGCTAATATTTCACCCCCAACACCATGAGCTCTTATCTTGTGCAGTGATCTTTGATATGGCACCTTATCGAATGCCTTTTGGAAATACAAATACACTACATTTATTACTTCCCCTTTATCCAACCCACTCGTTATATCCTCAAAGAACTCTAATAAATTTGTCAAACATAATTTCCCTTTCATAAACCTGCTTGACTGCATTAATATTTTCTAAATGTCTTGCTACTACTTCCTTAATAATAGATTCTAGCATTTTCCCAATTACTGACATTAGGTAACTGACCTATACTTTCCTTTCTGTCTCCCTCTTTTTTTAAATAGGGACATTTGCGGTATTCCAATCTGCTGGGACCTTTCCAAAATCTAGGGAATTTTGGAAGATTACAAACCAATGCAATTATTTCTGCAGTCACTTCTTTTAAGTCCCTAGGATGCAGGCCATCAGGTCCAGGGGACTTGTCAGCCTACAGTTTCACTGGTTTTCCTAGTACTTTTTCTCTAGTGAGTGATTATTTTAAGTTCCTCCTTCCCTTTTGCCCCATAAATTTCTACTATCCTTGGGATGCTTTTAGTGTCTTCTAACCATGAAGACAGATACAAAATATTTGTTTAAAGTTTCTGCCATTTCCTTGTTTTCCATTATTAATTCCCCAGACTCTAAAGGAACTAATGTTTACTTTAGCTACTCTCTTCCTTTTTATATACTTGGAGAAGCTTTTACAATCAGTTTTTATATTTCTTGCTAGTTTACCCCCATTCTAATTTTTCCCTTTAAAAGCTACCCTTTGCTGGTTTCAAATATTCTCTCAATCTTCTGGCCTATCACCAATCTTCACAGCACTGTACACCTTTTCTTTCAACTTGACACCATCCTTAACTTCCTTAGTTAGCCACAGATGATTCATCCTTCTTGTAGTCATTCTTTTTCAAAGGAATATATATTTGCTGAGAGTTACGAACTAGCATCTGTTGTTCGCGGCATTTCTCCTGTAGCTGGCAAAGGGAGAACAGCACGTCAATGGTGGATCTCTCTGCTCGGAAGCCACACTGTGCCTCAGGGTTGACACGCTCAGCCAGCTTCTGGAGTCTGTTTAAAATGACTCGAGCGAAGACTTTCCCCACGATGCTGAGCAGGGAGATTCCACGGCAGTTGCTGCAGTCACCGCGGTCACCCTTGTTCTTATAGAGGGTGATGATATTGGCATTGCACATGTCCGGTGGTACTGCTCCCTCATCCCAGTACAGACAAAGCAGTTCATGGAGTGCTGAGAGTATAGTAGGCTTTGCACTCTTGATTATTTCAGGGGCAATGCTGTCCTAACGCTTTTCCACTGGCTAGAGAATCAATGGCATCACTGAGTTTCGATTTTGTTGGCTGTTCGTCCAGCTCATCCATGACTGGCAGAGACTGGGCTGCATTGATGGCGGCATCAGTGACAACAATGCCCCTGGGTACCCGTCTAGGTAGTGCTCCACCCAGCGGTCCATTTGCTTGCGTTGGTCAGTGATCATTTCCCCTGATTTAGACTTGAGGGGGGAGATCTTCTTGATCGTTAGCCGAAAAGCACTCTTAATGCCATCATACATTCTTCTGATGTTTCTGGTGTCGGAGGCCAGTTGAATACGACTGCATAGGTGTTGCCAGTAGTCATTTGCACAGCGCCTGGCTGTTCTTTGTGCAGCGCTTCTGGCTACCTCAAATGCTATGGATGTTAACTCACTGGGGGCTTTCTTGTAGTTCAACAGTGCAGTGCGCTTAGCAGCTATGACAGGTTCCAGCCCTTCAAAGTGAGATTGAAACCAGTCTGCATTCTGCTTCTCACGTTTGCCAAAGGTGGTTACTGCTGAGTCATAGATGGCATCTCTGATGTGGGCCCACTTCGGCTCTGCATCCCCTGCAGGAGTGTTTTGAAGGGCTTTTTCAAGTGAATTTAGAAACTTATGGAACAGCTGTAGATAAGAAATTCTGTTAGTGTTGATGCTTGGAGTGATGTAGCTTCTTTGGTTTGAGTCTAACTTTGCTGCTCACCAGGGAGTGGTCAGTGTCGCAGTCCGCACTGTGGAAGCTGTGTGTGATTTTGATACTGTTTACAGAGGCTCGCCTTGTGACAATGAGGTCCAGCTGGTGCCAACGACGTAATCTTGGGGGTCTCCATGAAACCCGGTGACAGGATTTAGTATGAAAAAAACGGAAGTATGAAAGATGTCCCTCTACGTTGCTTTCATAGATCTCACCAAAGCCTTTGACCTCATCAGCAGATGTCGTCTCTTCAGACTACTCGCAAAGATCGGATGTCCACCATCCATGACAATATGAAAGGCACAATTCAGCATAGCGGTGCCTCATCAGACCCCTTTCCTATCCTGAGTGGCATGAAACAAGGCTGTGTTCTCGCACCAACACTGTTTGGGATCTTCTTCTCACTGCTGCTCTCATGTGTTCAAGTCTTCAGAAGAAGGAATTTTCCTCCACACAAGATCAGATGGCAGGTTGTTCAACCTTGCCCGTCTTAGAGCGAAGACCAAAGTACGGAAAGTCCTAGTCAGGGAATTCCTCTTTGCTGACGATGCTGCATTAACATCCCACATAGAAGAGTGTCTGCAGAGACTCATCGACAGGATTGCAGCTGCCTGCAACGAATTTGGCCTAACCATTAGCCTCAAGAAAACGAACATCATGGGACAGGACGTCAGAAATGCTCCATCCATCAATATTGGCGACCACGCTCTGGAAGTGGTTCAAGAGTTCACCTACTTAGGCTCAACTATCACCAGTAACCTGTCTCTCGATGCAGAAATCAACAAGCGCATGGGAAAGGCATCCTCTGCTATGTCCAGACTGGCCAAGAGGGTGTGGGAAAATGGCGCAGACACGGAACACAAAAGTCCGAGTGTTTCAAGCCTGTGTCCTCAGTACCTTGCTCTACAGCAGCGAGGCCTGGACAATGTATGTCAGCCAAGAGCGACATCTCAACTCATTCCACCTTCGCTGCCTCCGAAGAATCCTTGGCATCAGGTGGCAGGACCGTATCTTCAACGCAGAAGTCCTCGAGGCGGCCAACATCCCCAGCATATACACCCTACTGAGCCAGCAGCCCTTGAGATGGCTTGGCCATGTGAGTCGCATGGAAGATGGCAGGATCCCCAAGGACACATTGTACAGCAAGCTCGTCACTGGTATCAGACCCACTGGCCGTCCATGTCTCTGCTTTAAAGACATCTGTAAACACGACATGAAGTCTGTGACATCGACCACAAGTCGTGGGAGTCAATTGCCAGTGATCACCAGAGCTGGTGGGCAGCCATAAAGGCGGGGCTAAAGAGTGGCGAGTCGAAGAGACTTAGCAGTTGGCAGGAAAAAAAGACAGAAGTGCAAGGAGAGAGCCAAATGTGTAACAGCCCCGACAGCAAATTTTATCTGCAGCGCCTGTGGAAGAGTCTGTCACTCTAGAATTGGCCTTTATAGCCACTCCAGGTGCTGCTCCACAAACCACTGACCACCTCTAGGCACTCACCCATTGTCTCTCGAGACAAGGAGGCCAAAGAAAGACGACGATGAACTCGCAGAGGATTACTATCTTTAAACTTTAAAGTGCATTGGTATTTAACATGGTGCTTATTCAGTAGCAATGTATAAATAATTATAAAGTTCAAAAATGCCACATCATTAAGGAGTTATTTTAAATACAACAGGGTGACATAGCATAGTGGTAATGTTATTGAACTAGTAATCCAGAGGCCCAGAGACAGGGGTTCAAATCCCCTCACGGCAGCTGGGGGAATTTAAATGCAATTATTAATAAAACTGGAATAAAAATGTTAATCTCATTAATAATGATCACTAAACTACCAAACTGTCATAAAAACCCATCTGGTTTGCTAACACCCTTCAGGGTAGGCTATCCTTACCTGGTCTGGCCTATGCTGTGGATCAGGAATCACAATGTGGGTGACTCTTAAATGGCCTCTGAAATGACCTTGCAAGCCACTCAGTTATATCAAACTGCTCCAAAAAAAAGCACTGTGGGTGGACCTATACCAACAGACTGCAACAGTTCAACACCACCTTCTCAAGGGCAATTAGGTGTGGGCAATAAATGCTGGTCTTGCCAACGACGCACATATCATAAGAATAAAAAAAAGAGCAGCACTTCAAGTAGCTACAATCTGCTGCTCTGTAGCCATTGCTCGTGTTCAATTCCCATCACTGACTTAGACCTAACCACTACTGGCATCTTGATGTCCAACAACTTTTAGTTATATATCGCCTTTAATGTAGTAAAACATTCCAAGACAAATCACAAGAGCATTATAGAGCAAAATATGACACCAAGTCACACAGACACATTAGTTCAGATGACCAAATGCTTTGTCAAAGAGATAGGTTTTAAGGAGCACCTTAAAGGAGGAAAGCAAGGTACAGGTGCAGAGGAGTGTAGAGAGGGCATTCCAGAGCATAGGGCCAAGGCAGCTGAAGGTGCAGCCACCAATGGTACAGCGACTAAAATTGAGGATGCTCAAGAAGCTAGAATTAGATGAGCGCAGATATCTTGGAGGGTTATGGGGCTGGTGGAGATTACAGAAATAGGGATTGTTAAGGCAATGGAGGGATTTGAAAACAAGCATGAGAATTTTAAAATCAAGACGTTGCTTTTCAGAAGCTAATGTAGGTCAGTGAGCAGAGGGGCTAAAGGCGAATGGGGCTTGGTGCAAGTTAAGACACAGTAGTAGAGTATTAGATGACCTCAAGTTTACGGAAGGTAGAATGAGGGCGACCAAGTGTGTTAGAATAGTCAAGTCTAGTGGTAACCAAGGCATGGGTGAGGGTTTCAGCAGCAGATGAGCTGAGGCAGGGTGAAGTTGGGTGATGCTACCTAGTTGGAAATAGGTGGTCTTAGCAAAGCTGTGAATATGAGGTTGGAAGCTGATCTCAGGGTCAAACATGACACCAAGGCTGCAAACAGACTGGCTTAATTTCAGATTATTGCCAGGGAGGGGGATGGAATCAGTAGCCAGGGAACAGAGTTTGTAGCAAGGACCAAAAACAATGGCTTCAATCTTTCCAATATTTAATTGGAGGAAATTTCTACTCATCCAGTACCAGATGCCAGGTAAGCAGTCTGATAATTTATCAACAGTGAAGGAATCAAGCGAGGTAGTGCTGAGTGTCGTTACATCTGAAAACTAACACTGTTCTTTTGGATGATGTTGCCAAGGGACAGCATGGAGATGAGAAATAGGAGGGGGCCAAGGACAGATCTTTGGGGGATACCAGAGGTAATGGTGTGATAGCTGGAAAAGTAGCCACTGCAACTGATACTCTGGCTACAATTAAGTAAGAAGGGAATGAGGGGAGAGCACACCTAGCAGGACGACTGTGGAGAGGCATTGGAGGAGGATGGTGTGGGCAACTGCGTGAAAGGCTGCACAGGTCAAGAAAGATGACGAGGGAAAATTTACCTCTGTCACAGTCACGTAGGTGGTCATTTGTGACTTTGACAAGAGCTGTTTAGGTACTGTGGCATCAGTGGAAACCTAATTGGAGAGATTCAAACATGGAGTTCTGGGAAAGATGTGCACGAATCTGGGAGACAACACCACGTTCAAGGAGAAGAAAGGGGGGTTGGAGATGGGATGGCAGATTGCAAGGACAGCGAGGTCAAGGATCGGTTCCTTGAGGAGAGGGGTGGTGACAGTAAATTTAAAGGAGAGAGACAACACTTGAAGAGAGAGACCATTAACAATATCTGCTAACATGGGGACCAGGAGGGTAAGTTTGGTGGTCAGCAGTTTAGTGGGAATAGGAACAAGGAAGCAGGAGGTAGGTCTCATGGACAAGATGAGCTGAGAGAGAGCATAATGGAAGATAGGAAAGAAACTAGTGTAAGATGCAAGTTCAGGGCTAAGGCACATGGCCAGAGTTGCAATCTTTCCTTGTGCATCACTAAATACAACTGTTTTCATTTGAAGCAAAGGAAGCAATTGCAAAACTAATTCCTGATGAATGTCATTTCACAGCAGATTAGTAACTCAGCAAATAAGGCATGTGTGAAGAGAAACAGATAAAGGGAGAGCTTACAGTACCAGGAAAAAAGGCAGAGCAAATGGGACTCAAAGACAGACGACGAATAGGAGAGCGCTAACCATCGAACTCATCAGCAAAGCCATAACAGCTAATAATTTTTAAAGTTTTTGTCTGCAGAGTCCAAGCCTATGCAATTCATTTGCACATGCATTTGGGTCATTTAAAATTTCTATTGTTCTTGAATTGCAGGATGGCAGGATTGAACAGACAATCATTTAGTGTTGGAAAAATAGATATCTGTCATTTCCAAACTATATTATGGGTGGACATTTTATGCCTGCCCTGTAAATTTGGATAGGTGATCCAGGAAGTGGTAACAGTGAGCAGGAAGCTAGATCAGCTTCTATTTCATTTTACAACTAGGGAGCCGCAGAATTAGTGCCAAAAATCGATGCTTGGGCTCTAGTGACCACTGTATTAAATGCTATCAAAAAATGCACAACTTTAAATGAACGAACTTCAAAGATTTTATGGGAAAATTAAGTGGGAGCAAAACTAGAACACAAAACCAATTTTTCTTTTGTAAAGACCATTTTGAAGTAGATGATGATACCTCAACATCCTGCAGTTTTTCTTGATTACCTTTGAGGACCTACAGCTTGTGCAATGTCTCAATAGTGATTTTGAGCCCTTGATGCAGTAGACTGTAAATGATCTGTGGAAGGAACAATCTTAACGTAATAAGACGAGGCCTTTTGGCCCATGTTTGTTGCTCTTAAACTCAATGAGGTGTCATGCAGGCTCCCACCTGCCAAAAATGAGGCATATTAATTTTGTCACATGAACATTGATTTTAAACTTGCTGGGAAGAGAAGGCCTCTTACAAGGGCTGCCAGACGCTTAGCTGAAAAACAGTTGCACACTAACAGACGGGGCTTGTGGAGACAAAAGGACCATTCCCTGACACATTCAACCCACAACTGATTTTGATCACCAGACACTGAAGGCGTAAGGAAGAGCATTCCAGAGACTGCTAAGGTGATACAATCCACAAAAGCTAGGGCTAGTTAAATCAGCTGGTCACATGACTGGCTGGTCCAGGGTTTTTTGAACTAGCTACAGTTTTTGAACTCAGAAAGACTGTTTGCTCCTGGAGTGAGAAGACCTCTCCTGTCTGCTCCCATCTCTTTCTCACAAGCCTCTGGACCCATTCAGGACACATGAACCCCAACAGAGAAAAGTCTCATACATCAAACAAGGTTTAAGAAGAATACTCGGCCCCAATGAAAAGCAAGACCTACCTACAATCAAGGACTCTACAGGGAGCTCGAAGAACAGTAACCAAAACAATCTTCAGATATTGCCTCAAAATGTTCCACTTTATTTTTTTCTGCTCTTTTCTGTCTCTATCTGCATGTGTGCATTGCGTATGCATGCTAGCGTGGGCGCATCGCTTATCCGCAGGCGTTAATCGAATTAGAATTTAAGTTCAAAAAGTTCAACTTTTTTTTAAACCTAAGAAACCTGTTTGGCCCAGTTTCTTTGCCTTATAATTGGAAGATAGTTAACAAGGATGCACTAAGGGGGAAGCTAAAAACACTGTTTAAAATTAAACCCCATTATGGTAAAACCAGGTGAAGTCTGAGAGGAACCCTAGACCCCTTTTTCACCTGGTCATAACAGAGGCATAGATGCATTTAAGGAGAGAGAAGATAATCACAAGAAAGAAAGGAATAGAAAGATACACTGATAGGTTTAGATGAAGCAGGATGGGAGGAGGCCCCCTTGGACCTTAAATACACTGGCACAGACCAGTTGCTCTGAATAGCCTCTTTCTGTGCTGTAAATTCTGTGTAAACAAGGTCAAATTAAGTTGAAATGGCCCATAGCACACTGCAAGACAAGCAACACAACCATCAGTATACAAGAGACAATTATGGGTGTGATATAGTCATAGTTGCACAATGTACCACCCTAAGTTTTAAAATTTCAACAATGATTGTGCGGTACTTCCTCCAACATACAATAGCTCCTAAACTAGTTTAGCTTCAAGTTTTTTTAAAATTACTTTTTATAAAATCTAGCATCTCCTAATCCTAGTACAACTCCTCCATAAAAATTGCAGCAAACCGATTCCTAAAACACCAACAAGATCAGAGGCCTGTTCTAATCTGCAGGAATTTGTGAACTAGCAATGTCAAAACACTTTCAAAGTACTGCCCATTCCTGTTAAACCAGACATTAAACCATCTGATTAACATTAGAACAAATTTCAAACAGTTTCAATTCACAATTTTCTAAGCTTTTATTTGTAAGGTTTATGTTAAAACTATTTGGTGATACTGTTGGCATCCTGTGGGCATGAAACTCAATTCCAAAACCATCAAGTACTCTTCGCTCATTGTCTACATAATAGGTAACACTGCTGATATGAAGTTCAACAAACTGATTAGCCATAATGAATAATATCAGAGAATATCAAACTTCCCTCATCTGCACCTGTTGATATCACTAGTTAGGTTCCTTCATGCTTTAATCTAATGTGTAGCATTGGTGTGACTTAAAATGTTAAACATAATAAGATGCATGATGGAAAGTTCACAAGTCATTTAGTCTTACTGTCTCTCCTGGATTACTTTCCAATCACCAATCCCAGTTCACACACTATACTTGGGTGCTTCAACCACTCCCGGAGTTTATATTATTCGGTCATATTAAGAAACCAAAACCAGTCACACCCTATCTTGCAACTTGCCTCAACCTATCATCCTGTGTTCACCTTTTTCTTTCATTAAGAGTTCAGATTAAGTGAAAATTCATAGAATAGTTAAGCACAGGAGGCCATTAGGGCTATTGTGTCTGTGTGAGCTCTCTGCAAGAGCAACTCATCTAGTCCCATGCCTTTTCCCTACAGCTCTGCAAATTTTCTTTTCAGGTATCTATCCAGTTCTCTTCTAAAGGCACTGATTGAATCGGCGTCCACCACACACTCAGGCAGTGCATTCTAGATCCTAAACACTCACTGTAAAAAAAAAAGCTTTTCCTCATCTCGCTGTTGCTTCCTTTGCCAATCACCTTAAATCGGTGTCCTCTGGTTTTGGATCTTTTACCAATGGGAACAGATTCTCCCCACCTATTCTGTCCAGACCTCTCATGATTTTGAACACCTCTATCAAATCTCCTCTCAACATTCTCTTCTCCAAGAACACCCCCAGCTTCTCTAAACTATCAATGTAACTGAAGTTCCTCATCCCTGGAACCATTCTCATGAATCTTTTCTGCACTCTCTCTAATGCCTTCACATCCTACCTAAAGGGTGGTGCCCAGGACTGGACACAATACTCCAGTTGAGTCTGAACCAGTCTTCTATATAGGTTTATCATAACTTCCTTGTTTTTGTACTCTATACCCCTATTTATAAAGCCCAGGATCCAATATGCTTTATCAACTGCTTTCTCAACCTGCCGTACAACCTTCAATGACTTGTACGCATATACCCCTAGGTCCCTCTGCTCCTGCACCCCCTTTAGAATTGTACCCTTAAATTTATATTGCCTCTTGGTCCTTCCTACCAAATAAATCACTTCACACTTCTGAGTTAAATTTCATCTGCCACTTGTCCACCCATTCCACCAGCCTGTCAATGTCCCCTTGATGTTTACCACTTTCCTCCTCACAGTTCACAATACTGCCAAGTTTTGTCATCTGCAAATTTTGTTTTTCAAATCTATAGCATGCAAGTAAATTGGCAATAGCTGCAGAGATAAACAAAATAAAAGGATCCAGAAAAACAGGACCAGCAGAACTGGAGAAAAAGCAATCTTGGGTCAACAAGAGCAGCTGTTATATATGTTCAAGTCGGGATGGAGTGTAACTCTGAAGGAAATTTGGAGTTGGTGTTCCCATGCACCTGAGAGAAGTGGATTGAGCTCACTGTAATGTTCCCCACCTTTTAATGATTTGCTGCTGTTTACCGTCTTGCCTCACCTACAAAGATAGACTTCCATTGAAATAAACACGAGCAGTTAGTGTCATCAGGAGAGGAGGGGAGAAAACTGGGGAAAAATTGCTGGGATGAATATCTGGTAAGAAAGATTTGCATTTATATGGCACCCTTCACAGATTCACCATATCTCAAAAGAGCGTCATGGCCAACGAAGTGCTTTTGAAGTGCAGTCACTGCTGCAATGTAGGAAACGTGGCAGCCAATCCGCACACAACGTCCCATAGAAAGCAATGTTATAATGATCAGACAATGTAAAAAGTAATGCTGGTTCATAGGATCATAGGAAATGGGAGCAGGAGTAAACCATTCAGCCCATCGAGCCTGCTCCACTAAACAAATCATGGCTGATCATCGACCTCTACGCCATTGTTCCCCCACTATCTCCATAATCCCTTGGTGTTGTTTATATTCAGAAATCTATTGATTTCTGTCTTAAACATGCTCAATGATTGAGCTTCCACAGCCCACTGGGGTAGAGAATTCCAGATTCACCACCCTCTGAGTGAAGAAATTCCTCTTCATCTCAGTCTTAAATGGCCTGTCCCTTATTCTAAGACTGTGTCCCCTTGTTTTAGACTCAGCAGCCAGAGGAAACATTCCATCCATATCTATCCTGTCACACCCTGCAAGAATTTTGTAACCTTCAATGAGATTACCTCTCATTCTTTGAAACTCTAGAGAATACAGGCCCAGCTTTGAAATCTCTCCTCAGAATACAATCCTGCCATCCCAAGGATTAGTCTGGTGAACCTCCGTTGCACTCCCTCTATGGCATGTGCATCCTTCCTTAGACAAGGAGACCAAAACTGTACAAAATACTCCTGATGCGTTCCCACCAAGGCTTTATACAATTGAAGCAATACATCTTTACTCCTGCACTCAAATCCCCTTGCAATGAATGCCAATACAACATTTGCCTTAATTGCTTACTGCACCTGCATACTAGCTTTTACTGACTCATGAACAAGGACACCCAGGTCTCTTTGGACACCAACACTTCCCAACCTCTCACCATTTAAGAAATACTCTGTCTTTCTGTTTTTTCTACCAAAGTGGATCACTTTGAGGGGAGGCAGTGGAGTAGTGGTAATGTCACTGGACTAGCAATCCAGAGACCCTGGCGAATGCTTGGGGACATGAGTTCAAATCCCACCATGGCAGATGGTGAAATTTGAATTCAATTAATAAAAACAAAAATCTGGAATTAACAGTTAGTCTAATGGTGACCTTGAAACCATTGTTGATTATTGTAAAAACTCATGTGGTTCACTAATGTCCTTTAGGGAAGGAAATCTGCTGTCCTTATCTGGTCTGGCCTTCATGTGACTCCAGACCCACAGCAATGTGGTTGACTCCTAACTGCCCTCTGAAATGGCCTAGCAAGCCACTCAGTTCAAGGGAAATTAGGGATGGGCAATAAATGCTGGCATAACCAGCGAAACCCACATCCCACAAATGAATTTTTTAAAACTTCACATTTATTCACATTATATTCCATCTGCCATATTCTTGTCCATTCACTTAGACTGCCCAAATCCCCCTGAAGCCTGAAGATGCTTGAGGGATAAATATCAGCCAGGACACCGGGGAGAGCCCCCGACCCCGCTTCTCTCCAAAATTGTGCCGTGGGATCTTTTATTTCCAGCCGACAAAGCCTTGGTTTAACGACCCATCCGAAACACGGCGCCTCTTACAGTTCTTTGTGCAAGGGCATGACATCAGTGCTTTTTCTGAAGTGCTCTCATTCAAAAGTATTTTTAGATGACAAATTTTATTTTAGTTTTCATAATTATATGGCGAAAAACACATCAAATAGATTTTATCCTTAATGGACTTTCAGGTACAAGTTGCTGAACACCCTCACCTTGCGCAATTCAATAACCTTTCAAACGTTTGCTGCTGCAGCCACTTGTTAGCAATGTTTACTGAGTAATGAATAAGTTATATACCTAAGCTTGCAGTCCCATAATCTCAAAACTATAGGAAAGTTTCTGATTGCAGTTCTTTAGCAGTCTCATAAATTACGATATTCAGTACTTCAGAATCTAACCACTTAGAACTTCTAAATCTTGCAATGACTTTGTCCTAAATTCCCACCTTTATTTTCTGACCACAGAACAGCTGATCCATTAAAGCACTTGCAGCAAAATCCAGTATTATTTTACGTTACATATTCTGAAACTGCATCGAAGATGGAAACGGACTTAGCTTTGAATAAACTTTAAATTGGAGACTCAAGCTCAAGAAAGGTTCTCTACATACAAGCCAACATACTGAAGTTTGGTGTGTCCTAGATAGTAACCAGACAATTGGTTCTTTGAAGGATAAATATGTAGACTTCATTCATGCCCATCGGACAGAAGAACCATTCCAACTGGTGGCAAGCATGCAAGCCTACAGACATCTTAAGTGACTGGATGATCAATGGAACTCTGTTGTATATTGTTTAAAACCAGAAACTGGTATATGAAAACCTGGCATGTTTTTAAATTCATTCTTGGGATGTGGCTATTGCTGACAGTGACCTGGATTTATTGCCCATCCTTGGTTGCTGTGCAAGTGGTGGCGTGCCTTCTTCTTGAGCCGCTGCAGTCTGTGTAACGAAGGTGCTGCCGCAATGTTGCGGCTGTTTGATACAGCTGAGCGTCTTGCTTTACCATATTAGAGGACAGTTAAAGAGTCAGTCAATCACATTGATGTGGGACTGAAGTCACAAATAGGCCAGATCAGAGAAAGACAGCAGGTTTCTCTGCCAAAAAAGGATATTAGTGAACCAGCTGGGTTTTTACGACAAACCAACACATTCGTGGTTACTTTTACTGAGTGCAGCTTTTAACTTAAGACTTTTTTTTTTAAAAGTGAATTCAAATTCTCAACAGTCATGGTGGGATTCGAACTCTCATTCTCTGAACATTCTCTGGATTATTAGTTAGGCCTCAGGATTCCTAACCCCCAGTAATGCACAACTTATATTTGTATAGCGCCTTTAACGTAATAAAATGTCCCAGGCACTTCACAGGAACATTATAAAATGAAGTAGGACATCGAGCCACAAAAGGAGATTAGGTCAGGTGATCAAAACCTCGGTCAAAGAGGTGGTTTTAAGGAGTGTCTTAAAAGAGGAAAGCAAGGTGCAGAGGTATAGGGAGGATATTCCAGAGCTTGCAGCCTAGGCAACTGAAGGCACAGCCACCAATGCTGAAGCAATTAATATCTGAAGTGCACAAGAGGCCAGAATTAGAGAAGTGCAGATATCTTGGAGGGTTGTGGGACTGGAGGAGATTGTAGACATAGGGAGGGGCAAGGCCATGGAGGGATTTGAAAACAAAGATGAGAATTTTAAAAAATTTGCTTGATTGGGAGCTAATCATAGAAAGTTTAAGGCACAGAAAGAGGCCACTTGGCCCATCGTGTCTGTGCTGGTTGAAAAACAATCCACCTATTTTAATCCCTCCTTCCAGCATTTGGTCCGTAGCCCTGCAGATGACGGCACTTGAGGTGCATATCCAGACTCCTTTTGAATGAGTTGAGGGTTTCTGCCTCAACTACCCTTTCAGGCAGTGAGTTCTAGACCCCACCACCCTCTGGGTGAAAAAGTTTTTCCCTCATCTCGCCTCTAATTTTTCTACCAATCACTTTAAATCGATTCCCCCTCATTACTGACCTCCCTGCTAAGGTGTATAGACCCTTCACCTCCACTGTATCCAGGCCCCTCACAATTTTGTACATCTCAATCAGATCTCACCTCAGCCCTCTCTGTTCCAAGGAGAACAACCCCAGCCTATCTAACCTTTCCTCATAACTGCATTTTTCCAGTCCTGGCAACATCCTCGTAAATCTCCTCTGTACCCTCTCTAGTGCAATTACATCCTTTCTGTAATGAGGTGACCAGAACACCACAAAGTACTCAACTTGTGGCCTAACAGTTATACAGTTCCAGCAGAACCTTCCTGCTCTTGAATTCTGGGCGGCACAGTGGCGCAGTGGTTAGCACCGCAGCCTCACAGCTCCAGCGACCCGGGTTCAATTCTGGGTACTGCCTGTGTGGAGTTTGCAAGTTCTCCCTGTGTCTGCGTGGGTTTCCTCCGGGTGCTCCGGTTTCCTCCCACATGCCGAAGACTTGCAGGTTGATAGGTTAATTGGCCATTAGCAATTGCCCCTCGTATAGGTAGGTGGTAGGGAAATATAGGGACAGGTGGGGATGTGGTGGGAATATGGAATTAGTGTAGGATTAGTATAAATGGGTGGTTGATGGTCGGCACAGACTCGGTGGGCCGAAGGGCCTGTTTCAGTGCTGTATCTCTAAACTAAACTATACCTCAGCTAATAAAGGAAAGGATTCCTAATGCCTTCTTACCCACCTTATCGACCTGTCCTGCTACCTTCAGGGATCTGTGGACATTCACTCCAATGTCCCTCATTTCCTCTACACTTCAGTATTTTCCCATTAATAGTGTATTTCTTTGCCTTGTTTGACTTCCCCAAATGCATCACCTCACACTTCTCAAGGTTGAATTCCATTTGCACTTTTCTGCCCATCTGACCAGACCATCAATATCTTCCTGCAGCCTACAGCTATCCTCCTCACTATCTACCACACTGCAAACTTCTTGATCATGCCCCCTACATTTATGTCAAATCTTTAACATACATCACAAAAAGGGGACCCAGTACTGAGCCCTGCGGAACACCACTGGAAACAGCCCTCCAGTCGCTAAAACACCAGTCAACAATTGCCCTTTGTTTCCTGCCACTGAGCCAATTTTGTATCCACCTTGCTGCATTTCCCTGGATCTCATGGGATTTTATTTTTTTAACCAGTCTGCCATGTGGGACCTTTTCAAAAGCCTTGCTAAAATCCATGTAGACCATATCAACTGCACTACCCTCATCTATCTTCCTTGTTACTTCTTCAAAAATTTCAATCAAGTCGTTCAAACAAGATCTTCCCTTAACAAATCCGTGACTATCCTTGATTAACCTGTGCCTTTCTAAGTTTATCCTGTCTCTCAGAATAGATTCCAATAATTTGCCCACTACTGAGGTTATACTGACTGGCCTATAATTATTCGGTCTATCCTCTGTTCCCTTTTTAAACAAAGGTATAACATTAACAATTCTCCAACCCTCCAGCACCACACCTGTATACAGTGAGGGCTGGAAAATAATTGTCACATCTTCTGCAATTTCCTCTCGCTTCTTTTAACAGCCTAGGGCACATTTCATCTGGCCCTGGTGATTTATCAACTTTCAAGGATGCTAATCCCATTAATACTTACTCTCTCCCTATGTTTATCACATCCAATACTTCACACTCCTCCTCAACTACAATATCTGCATCGCCCCGTCTTTTGTGAAGACAGACGCAAACTATTCATTAAGAACCATACCAACATCTTCCGCCCCTACACATAGGTTACCTCTTTGGTCCTTTATGGGCTCTACTCTCTCCTTAATTATCCTCTTACCCTTAATGTATTGATAAAACATCTTTGGGTTCACCTTGATTTTGCTTGCCAATATTTTTCCATGCCCTCGCTTTCCTAATTTCCTTTTTGATTTCTGCCCTCCACTTTCTATACTCCTCTTGGTCAATGTAGGTCAGCGAGCACAGGGGTAATAGGGGAACGGGACTTGGTGCCAGTTAAGACACAGAGAGCAAAGTTTTGGATGACCTCAAGTTTACAGAGAGTAGAATGTGGGAGAGCAGTCAGGAATATATTGGAATAGTCAAGTTTAGAGGTAATAAAGGCATGGGTGAAGGTTTCAGCAGCAGTTGAGCTGAGACTGCAAAGTTGTGTGGTTACGGAGGTGGAAATAGGTGATCTTAGCGATGATACGAATGAGATTGAAAGTGCAACGTTGGTGACCCCAAGGTGAAAAGAGACTGGTTTAATCTCAGACTGTTGCGAGGGAGAGGGATGGAGTCGGTAGCTAGGAAACGGAGTTTGGAGTAGGAACTGTAAACAATGGCTTCGGTCTTCTCACTACTTAATTGGAGGAAATTTCTGTTCATCCAGTGCTGGATGTCGGATAAGCAGTCAGAAAATTTAGCAACAGTGGAGAGTGCAGAGAAGTGGTGTTGAGGTAGAGCTGAGTGCGGTCAGCATACATGTGAAACTAACACTGTGATCGCAGATGATGTCGCCAATAGGTAACATGTAGATGAGAAATAGGAGGGAGCCAAGGACAAATCGTTGGGGGACACCAGAGGTAATGGTGCGGGAGCAGGAAGAGAAGCCATTGCAAGTGATTCTCTGGCTACAATTAAATAGATAAGAAGGGAACGAAGCGAGAGCAGTCTCAACCAGCTGGACAACAGTGGAGAAGTGTTGGAGGAGGATGGTGTAGTCAACAGTGTCAAAGACTGCAGACAGGTCGAGAAGGATGAGGAGGGAAAGATTACCTTTGGTACAGTCACGTAGGAGGTCATTTGTGACTATGGTGAGAGCCATTTCGGTATTGTGGCAGGGGTGAAATTCTGATTGGAGGGATTCAAACATGGAGTTCCGGGAAAGATGGCAATGGATTTGGAAGGTGACAACACATTCAAGGATGTTGGAAAGGAAGGCAGGTTGGAGATAGGACAGTAGTTTGCAAGGACAACGGAGGCAAGGGTTGGTTTTGAGGAGAATGGTGATGACGGCAGACACAAAGGAGAGAGGAACACGTGGAGAGAGGACCATTGACAATATCAGCTAACATGGGAACCAGGAAGGGAAGCTGGGTGTTCAGCAGTTTAGTGGGAATAGGATCAAGAGAACAGGAGGTGGGTCTCGTGGGCAAGATGAGCTCAGAGAGGACATGAGGGGAGATAGGAGAGAATCTAGAGAAAGATGCGAGTTCAGGGCTAGGGCAGGGGACAGGGGGTGGAGCAGGGGGGAGCATTACAAGATGTTTGGCCAGGTGGGCTTGTGGGAGGGAGGGACACGGCAGAAGCAGTTGATCGGATGGTCTCGATCTTAATGGAGAAAGAAGTCCATGAGCTCCTCGCACTTATTGTTGGAGGTGAGGGTGGAGGGAACAGAAGAGAAGGGTTGAAGACAGCATTAATAACTAACCTACCATTGTTATTTTGTTGTTTCAAATATCGACAAATATTAAACTTACTAGGAGAGGTACCAAAAACTACCAAAATTCTACACCATTTATTTTTGGTCTTGGTCATATTATATAAAGCAACAATTATACTGCTGGTGTTTTGATGTGTCTAATCTTAATTGTAAATAACTTTGACTAGGAAATTTAGCTTTGCATATTGATCCAATGTTGTGATATTTCAGAAGTAAAAGAATGTATAGGCATCTTATGTAGATTCTGGTGTGATTATATATGGCTAAAAGTTCATTGTTAGTCACATGGCACACTATTCCACTCACATCCAAGGCCACTGGTTACATTGGAAACTTGTTTTTTTTTCCAACAGACTTGTGAGCCAACTTAATGTTCATGGAATAAAAGGGACGGTCGCAACATGGATACGAAATTGGCTGAGTGACAGGAAACAAAGAGTAGTGGGTTAATGGATGTTTTTCGGGCTGGAGGAAGGTTTGTAGTGGAGATCCCCAGGGATCAGTGTTGGGACCCTTGTTTTTCCCGATATATGTTAATGACCTAGACATTGGTGTACAGGGCACAATTTCAAAGTTTGCAGATGATACGAAACTTGGAAGCATTGTGAACTGCGAGGAGCACAGTGTAGAACTTCAAAAGGACAGACGAGTTGGTGGAATGGGCAGACAGGTGACAGATGAAGTTCAATGCAGAGAAATGTGAAGTAATTCATTTTGGTAGGAAGAACATGGAGAGACAATAGAGAATAAAAGGTACAATTCTAAATGGGGTGCAGGAGCAGAGGGACCTGGGTGTATATGTGCATAAGTCATGGAAGGTTGAGAAGCGGTTAATAAAGCATACAGTATCCTGGGCTTTATTAATAGGGCATAGAGCACAAGAGCAAGGAAGTTATGTTGAACTTGTATAAGACACTAGTTCGGCCTCTGGAGTACTGCGTCCAATTCTGGGCACCGCACTTTAGGAAAGACGTGAGGGCATTGCAGATGGTACAGAAAAGATTCATGAGAACGGTTCGAGGGATGAGGGATTTCAGTTAAGAAAATAGATTGGAGAAGTTAGGACTGTGTTCCCTGGAGAAAAGAGAAGGCCGAGAGGTGATTTGATAGATATTTTCAAAATCATGAGGGTTTGGAGAGAGTGGATAGAGAGAAACCGTTCCCACTCGTGAAAGGATCGAGAACAAGAGGACAGATTTCAAGCATTTGGTAAGAGAAGCAAAAGTGACATGAGGAAAACTTATTCACGCAGCAAGTGGTTAAGGTCTGGAATGCACTGCCTGACAGTGTGGTTGAGGCGGGTTCAATTGAAGCATTCAAATGGGGGTTAGACAGTTATATGGAAAGGAAGAATGTGTAGGGTTACGGGGAGAAGGCGGGGAAATGGAACTGAGTGAATTGCCCTTTCGGAGAGCTGGTGAGAAGATGGGCCGAGTGGTCTCCTTCTGCACTGTAACAATTCTGTGATTCTGTTTCTAGAAAGTTTATCTCTAGGAAAAGAGGAAAGTAACAGCTGATGCCAAGATCTAAAATGGAGTGGCAAGTTCATTTTTAAACACAGATTTTATACATATATATAATTTTTTGGCATGCATTTAGTCTTTTGAGCACACAAGAGCTATGTCAGTACTCCTCTGATTAGGGTCTGTTTCAAAGTCATTGAACGCAAGCTGATTTTTTTTTTAAAAGACTGATCCAGAAATTGCAGGATTATCTGGAGCTGCCAGCATTCAACAGGTTGACATCCTAAAGTTGAGAAATTAATGGCAGGTAAAGCTTGAAAAAAAAAACATTAAATGTAAAATGGGAAGAAGGTACTGAATTCTGAAGCTGCATTTTTCAGCTACAAATACACCATATCATGCCTATGGAAAGGGATGCATATTGCAATCAACAGATTTACTCCTCAAATCACATAGCACTAACATGTTCGTAATTTGTGCAATACTAGTAGTGTAACAATAACACATGTATTAACTGTGGATTATTAGCGAGTCAACATTGTATGCACCCAACCAATTGCACTTGAGACAAATCTAAGTGCTATGATACAAGCACCAATAGCAAAATATTCAATATGCAGAAAAATGAAATGATACATAAACGTTTCACAATTTGATAACTGATCATTGTTAGCTCAACCTATTAACTCTATTGAAAATATATGAAACTATAAAAACTTGATAATTACCAGCTCCATCAGATAAAGACAAGCAGTTATACGATAGAGGTTTCAGTTATTGTATCAGCATGTATTGACTAATTTTTAAATAAAAATGAGTTGCTGCTGAATGGAAAGATCCAGTATAGAATGTCCATGGCATTCCTGTATATCCAGTGCAACTGAATTATACTTTTTAAAACATGTTCCAGATTCTAGAAGGTGAATAATGAGGATTAGGGTTGGTGGGGTGGGGGGGGCGCAGCAAGGGTAGGAGGGTGAAGTAATAGGATTCTTATATACTTATACCACAAGCACTATAATGGAAGCTGTTGCACATTAATCTGTTTCACTGCTGTTAAGAATTTTGGTGCAAATAGACCTGTTAATATTAGTCTATTGTTCATGAATACTGAAAATAATTAATTCAATACCAGGCAAATGTATATTCTGCTGGACTGGCACTATACTTAGTGCTTCTAAAAAAAAAGTGTGCGCCATATTTCACCCATTAGGTGTAAAACAGGAAAGCACTCAACTTGTAGTTTCTTCCCCTTTTAACTGCAAGAGATTTGACAACCGAATCTAAAGTTCATTCAAAACTGCTTTCATTTTGCACCTCAAGCAAGGAAATATTATGTCTCTTCTGCATGGCACATCCTCCCCACACTGGAATGGTCCCTTCAAGATTAGTGGCATTACCATGTATGACAAGCCAGCCATGTGATCCTACCTAGTCTGCACTCTATAAAAAGTTCTGTCCCAAGGCATTTGAATCTGCTACTCCCCTGTTAGCAACTGACATTTGGTCAGTGAGTTTAACCTAAATACCCTGCACAGTTCATGTGTTTCTCTTAGGATAACTTACCTCAGATTTGATTAAAATCTTCTGGAACTTTTATTTACTGAACAATTTGATTAGTTTTTCCAAAAGGATTTCTACACTAACAACTTTATACCACAGGAAAAAACAATAATTAAAGTAGAATACATGAACAGTGGCAATACAAAAACTTGATTCTAATTATAAACATAACACACTTGTGACCATCAATAGCATCACAAAATTTTTCTCTGTGTATAGTAAACTGCTTCCCAGTGCATATCCCCAAGTTTTTAAAAGGTTGAAACACTGGCACCTTCTTACCTTAAGTCCTGTTTTCTCATCATCGCTACCATTATTGGTAGAAGGCGTATCATCACCATGGCGGGAAACCAGGACAAAATCCTCACTGTTTAGAGTGGATACCGAGTCTGAAGAAACACTAACTTTTCCAACTGAAGCCTTGTCATCCATGGCTGCTAAAGCAAAGACAACTCATGAATGAGGTATAAAACTTAAAAAGTCCTGGAAAATAAAATCAAAAACTGATTTAAAGGTATTATTCATTAAACTAGTATCCAAAATGCTTATGTTGCTTTACTATACACACAACTCAACAATGGCAATAAATCACCAAAACTTTCATTTTGTGTAGCCCACTGGCCAATGTTCTGAGATACCAGATATAATGTCATGGAGCTTTAGACATTGTATTTTTAGGTAACTTGGCCAATAGGCAGCAGATGCAATTCAATGTGGATAATTCTAAAATAATTAGCATGGAATTAACAAGAGTATGCATTAAATGGAACTATGGTACAGCATGCTCATGAAGAGTTTATGCCAAAACAAAAATGTATTCCAGCTTCTCTCGATCTGTACTCTGCGCCCATTAAAACAATAATTTGCAACTTCTAATAAAAACTAATATGCAGAGTGCATAGTTGTGGTTAAACAAAGGCAAATGAGATAAGAGATTGTATCATTGGAGGGAAAGTGCAAATCTAGAGAAGTCATATTGCTGCAAAATTATTGGGCAGACCCTATTAGAGCATGTAGCACATATTTCTGGTTACCATAAGAAAGATATTACTCCTTAATAGTGTATTGAGATGAACGGCTGCTCCAGATATTAGGAATTTAAGTTATAGGCAAAAGGTTAAAGGTATTGGGCTCAATTTCTGTTGAAATGTGACTTGAAAGTGATCTAATTGTGGTTTTCAAGACTATGAAAGAAATTGGCAAAATTGATCCATGCAAAATATCAAATTTATAAAAGGGCAGAAATACCAGGGGACACTAGTTTAAAATTAGCAAATCGTGATTCAGGTGCAACACTTTCACCGAAAAGGCAATAAGAAATGTAAAATAAGTTATTGGAGAAAACCCGTGAAGTAGGCAGTATAAAGGACTTCCAGAGAAAACTGGATGAGAAAGAAGAGTTTGAGGGATACAGTGAGAAATGGGTAAAAGGGGCTGATGCATCAAAAGGGAATAGGCCTGTTTGACTATAGTAGCCTTCTGGTGTCTGACCACTGCCGACAAATAGAGCAAATTCATGAAAAATTTCACTTCTGAAGATTTTAATGGTATTTACAAAGTATGTGTGTCAAGGGTTATCGTACATTTTCTAAGCACCAGGGTTTGACGCTCCCAAACTGTCATTAACCTCCTGACTCATGGACTGTCCCTTCTATGCTGCTAAATATAGATTACAGATGCTAACAGCCCCCTACAGTTTAAAAACAATTTCAAATGATAATTTCAAGACAAATAAATGCACATTGCCAGAGCACTCAGTTTGCTAATGTAAATATAATGTACATCTCCAAGCTTCTGACTAGTCCAGAAACATAACCACGATACTACCATACCCAGTTAATTTCATATGCAGTATTAATCTACACACGACTAATTTGCTTAAAAAAGTTTGCTGCAATTGGTCAGAGTTTTCATTTTAGAAAGCCAATAACCCTAGGTACAAATACAAATCTAAGCATAAAATTGCCTCAACAGCTCACATACATCTCCTTTGTTTAGTCACTGCATACACAAATATCTGGAAAATGCACTGAATTCTTAAAGTTTGGAAAATTTATACACAGGGATTGAAATGCATGTCAGGACTCAACAGTTCAGAACCTCAACTATTAAAGTATTCAAATACAAGTATAAAAAATAATTTGGATTTATAAATAGTGTCTTTCACACCCTAAGGTCATCACAAAACACTTCATATGAACATACCAATTAGGAGAAGGAATAGGCCACTCGGCCCTTCGCGCCTGCTCTGCCATTCAACAAGATCATGGCTGATCTGATTGTAACCTCAACTCCACATTCCCGCCTACCCCAGATAACCTTTCACCCCCTTATCAAGAATCTACCTCTGCCTTAAAAATATTCAAAGACTCTGCTTCCACTGCCTTTTGAGGAAGAGAGTTCCAAAGACACTCAACCCTCTGAGAAAACATTTTTCCTCATTTCTATCTTCAATGGGCGACCCCTTATTCTAGATTCTCCCACAAGACGAAACCATCCTTTCCACATCCATCCAGTCAAATCCCCTCAGGACTTTACATGATTCAATCAAGTCGCCTCTTGCTCTTCTATACTCCAGTGGATACAAGCCTAGCCTGTCCAACCTTTTCTCATAAGACAACCTGCCCATTCCAGGTATTAGTCTAGTAAACCTTCTTAGATCTGCTTCTAATGCATTTATATCCTTTCTTAAATAAGGAGACCAAAACTGTACACAGTACTCCAGATGTAGTATTACCAATGCCCTGTATAACTGAAGCATAACCTCCCTACTTTTGCACTCAATTTCTCTCGCAATAAACAATAACATTCTATTAGCTTTCCTAATTACGTGATGTACCTGCATATTAACCTTTTGCGAGTCATGCATTAGGACACCCAGATCCCTCTGCATCTTACAGCTCTGCAATCTTTCACCATTTAGATAATTTTTTTTAATTCTTCCTGCCAAAATGGACAATTCACACGTTCCCACGTTATACTCCATTTGCCAGATCTTTGCCCAATCACTTAACCTGTCTATATCCCTTTGTAGCCCCCTTATCTCCTCTTCACAACTTACTTTCCTACCTGTCTTTGTGTCATCAGCAAATTTAGCAACCATACCTTTGGTCCCTTCATCCAAGTCATTTATATAAATTGTAAAAAGTCAAGGCCCTGTGGCACACCACTCGTGCATCTTGTCAACCAGAAGATGACATTTATACCTACTCTGTTTCCTGTTAGCTAATCAATCTTCTATCCATGCCAATATGTTACCCCCTACACCATGAGCTTTTATTTTCTGCAATAACCATTGATGTGGCACCTTATCAAATGTCTTCTGGAAATGTAAATACAGTACATCCACCAGTTCCCCTTTATCCACAGCACCTTACTTCTTCAAAGAACTTTAATAAATTGGTTAAACAGGATATCCCTTTCACAAAACCCGTGTTGATTCTGCCCAATTACGTAGGGCTGGATTTTAAACAACCCTCGACATTGGGATCCGTGGCAGGGGGTGCCTGAAGATGGCCCTGGATGAAGCCCACCATGGACCTCTATGCTGGCAGCGCCTGGCCCGATCCTCACGGCGGCGGCGAGGCACCGCGGCAGCCTCCCCGCCGCTGGGCCACGGGACCACAATTTAATTAAAATTAATTTAAATAAACTTACATTGCCTCCTGATCTCCCGCTGCGATCTTCGGCCCGGCAGCCAGCACTCCCGCGCCTTCGGATCCCCGTTTGGAGAAACGAGGCCGACACTGGTTGGGAATGGAGGGGGGAGGGGAGGGGTTAAGTTCATCAGTGCTGTGGGGAGGGGGGGGGGGGGGAACGGAGAAAGAAGTGAGAGAATGGGGTCAAAATGGAGTGGGGGGAATGGTCAAATGGTAAAGCTGTGTGTTTTGTGGTGGGGGAAGGGCAAATAATTTAATTGTTATGGGGGGGGGGTTCAGAGAGGGGCAAAAGAAAATGTATTTTTTTAATTTAATTAAATCTATCTTTAAATATGCCAGTAGGGCTAACAGCCCTTTAAAAATGTCTGTGCGCAGGGCAGGCACTGACGCCATTGCCAGGGAAGAACAGCTGTCCCCCTCCACGTGATTGGGTGGGAGGTGTGGGGGGGGGGGGGGGGTCCCTCCCCAGCTATTTAAATAAGCTGCCGTGCTTCTTTGGCATGTGGCCCGCCCGGGTGGACCGCCATTTCTGAAGCTCGCCACTGAAGTCAGTGGCAAGCTGATAAAATCCAGCCCCTTGAATTTTTCTAACTGCCCTGTTACAACGTCTTTAATAATAGCTAATATTTTCCCCAAGACAGATGTTAAGCTAACTGGCCTGTAGTTTCCTGCTTTCTGTCTCCCTCCCTTTTTGAATAAAAGCAGTTGCATTCGCTATTTTCCAATCTAATGGCACCTTCTCCGAATCTAGAGAATTTTGGAAAATTAAAACCAACATTTCAACTATCTTATTAGCCACTTCTTTTAACACCCGAGGATGAAGTCCATCAGGACCCAGGGACCTGTCAGCCCGCAGCTCCAACAATTTGTTCAGTACCACTTCCCTAGTGACTAATGTTTTAGAGTTCCTCCCTCCCTTCCATTTCCTGATTTAGCGCTATTTCTGGGAGGTTACTAGTATCCTCCATGGCGAAGACCGATGCAAAATACCTGTTCAATTCATCTGCAATCTCCTTATTTTCCATTATTAATTCCCCAGACTCACTTGCCATAGAGCCAACGCTCACTTTGTTAACTCTTTTTTTTCAAATATCTGTAGAAATTCTTACCATCTGATTTTATATTTCTAGCTAGCTTTCTCACGGACTCTAATTTTTCCCTCATTAACCTTTTAGTCATTCTTTGTTTTTTTTTATATTCTGTCCAATCTTCTGACCCGCCACCCATCTTTGCACAATTATATGCTTTTTCATTAATTTTGATACTGTCTTTAACTTTTTTAGTTAACCATGGAAAGGTAGGTCCTCCCCTTCTCGTTGGAATGTATCTATTTTGTGTATTCTGAAGTATCCCCTTAAATGTCTGCCACTGCATCTCTGTTGACATATCCCTTAACCTACTTTGCCAGTTCACTTTAGCTGGCACTGCTTTCATGCCCTCATAATTGCCCTTATTTAAGTTTAACATAGTGTTAGACCCACTCTTCTCTCCCTCAAACAGAATGCAAAATTCAATCATATTATGATTGCTGCTGCCTAGGGACGCCTTCACTATGAGGTCATCAATTAATCCTATCACGTTGCACAATATTAGGGCTAGTATAGCCTGCTCTCTAGTTGGTTCCAGAACGTGCTGTTCTAAGAAAGTATCCCAAAAACATTCTATGAACCCATCTAGGCTACCTTTGCCCAACTGATTTTTCCAGTCCATATGTAGGTTTAAATCCCCCATGATTATTGACATACATTTCTGACAAGCTCCCATTATTTCTTCCTTTATACCCTGTCCTACTATGTAGTTACTACTAGGGGGCCTGTACACCACTCCCACGAGTGACTTCTTGCCTTTATCATTTCTCATCTCTACCCAAACTGCTTTTACATCCTGGTTTGCCGAACTTGAGTCATCCCTCTCTATTGCACTAATACCATCATTAATTAACAGAGCCACCCCTCCACCTTTTCCTAGTTTCCTGTCCTTTTTAAATGCCATGTACCCTTCAATATTCAGGTCCCAATCTATGTCATCCTGCAGCCATGTCTCTGTAATGGCCATCAGATCGTACTTACTTCTATTTGCGCTCAGTTCATCTGCTTTGTTTCGAGTGCTACGTGCATTCCAGTACAGAGCCTATTATTTTTATCACCTCTAGCCTCATCTGCTGATTTACTTAGATTTGTACTCTCTGTCCCTTCCGGTCACTGTCTGTTTATCATTTCCCATTTTAATACCTTTCTCTCTTGCCTTGTCTCTATTCTTTGCTGCGTCACATCTTCCCAAATTTGACCCCTTGACCCAATATTTAGTTTAAAACCCTCGTTGCTTCCCTAGTTATGCGGCTCACGAGAGCACTGGTCCCAGCATGGTTCAGGTAAAGGCCATCCCAACTGTACAGCCCCCACTTTCCCCAGCATTGGTGCCAGTGCCCCATGAACCAAAACCCATGTATATCACCATGTATATCACACCAGTCTTTGAGCCACGCATTCATTTCTCTAATCTTATTTGCCCTATGCCAATTTGCACGTGGCTCAGATAATAATCCAGAGACTATTTGAGATTCTGCTTCTTAATTTGGGGCCTAGCTCCTCACTCTGAATATGCAGAACCTCTTTCCTTGTCCTGCCTATGTGTTGGTACCGACACGGGCCACAACGACTGGATCCTCCCCCTTCCCACTGTAAGTTCCTCTCCAGCCCTGAGCAGATGTCCTGAATCCTGGCACCGGGCAGGCAGCACAGCCTTCTGGACTCTCGCTCTTTGCTATAGAGAACAGTGTCAATCCCCCTCACTATACTGTCCCCTACTACCACAACTTTCCATTTTGCACCCTCCGCTTGGACAGCTTCCTGTGCCATGCCAAATACATTACTTTTGAAGTGCAGTTGATATCGTTACGCGAGCAATTGCAGCAGCGAATCAGCATACAGCAAGAGCTCAAATAGCAAATGTGATGAGTCACCAATTTATTCTTGTTGGTAATTATGCCTCTGAATTGCCTTGGGATATTGTCTACCTTAAAGGTGCTTTATAAATGCAAGTTATAATCTAGGGATGAATTTCAGCCAGGAAACCAGGCAAACTGCCTCTTCTTCTGTGGATCATATCACAGGATCTTTTACATCTGGGCAGGTAAGGCGTTGGTTTAACGTTTCATCTGAAAGATGACATCTCTAACAATACCACACTCAGTACGGCACTGAAATATCAGCCTACATTGTGTTCAATAGGACTTGATCCCATAATCTTTCTGGCTCGGATAAGCATGCTACAAAAGCTACATCCTTGTATATGGAGAGATCAGCTCTACAAAGTAGAAAGATTTGCTGTGTTAGAATGCTGGATTTACCTTGTAAATTAAATTTACTAATGCTCTGATTAACACTGTTGAGTCACTTAGGAAAAGTCCCTTCAAAATGTAATGGTTCTAAGCTCTCTTTACCCAGTATTTGATAACAAATTGCTGCCTTTACCTCCGAGGAGTGTGAAATGCCTGTAGAAAAGCTAATAGTCTTAAAAGAAAATTCTGAAACTCTGACGTACAGGAGGTACTTGTATTTTGTCAAACTTTTCCTTCTAGCTTGGCGCTTTGGTACAGTTGTACAAGTAGTGGTGCACTGTAACAAGTTGAAATGGCCAGTAATGAAATGGACTTGGAGATTCACTGCCCAATAAATAGTATGGTGTGAGTTTTCCTTTAAATGTAAAAAGAAATGGTAAAAGTAAGAATCTACTACAATAAGTGGTCCTTATACAGTGCCTGCTACATCACTTAGACGTGACTGAACTATGCATAACTGAAACAAAGAAGCACTATATTTCTACAGGTATAAAACAAAACAGATATTTTCCAAACTGTACGGAGAGATACCTACAAAAAATGTTCTGCAAAAGTACATGTCTCCAAGTTTATACAAAAGCTCATTTTTCTACTTCCCACTCGAGACACAGCATCAGACACATACAGATGCAATGACCCAGATTTCACACTAAAAAGTATGGTGAGGCTAGCAGCGCTCACCTTTATTAAGGCATAAATCGGATAGCGACTTCCCGCATCCACATGTGCCCTACACCTCTCCACCTATTTCCTCCTTTAGCAAACTCCTGAAAACCTACCTCTTTGACCAAGCTTTTGATCATCTGCCCCAATATGTCATGTGGCTGAGTGTTGTATTTAGTTTTATGATGCTATGTTTTATTATATTAATGGCACTCTATAAATATAAGTTGTCATTACAATGCTCCTGTAAAGCGCCTTGGGACTTTTCATTACATTAAAGGTGCCATATAAATATAAGTAGTAGTTGCTGTTGAAGTGTACGTAAATTTTTTTACAATGTGTTGAGTCTTAATTACTACCAAACATCATCTCTGACACTAAAGATGTAATTTTACAAGTGTGGAATCTCATTCCTTGAGATTTGAATGATTGGCAATTTTTTTTTTAAATGAAATAAAAAGCTTTTTTTCCCCGTTGTGTCTCATCTCTCAAGGCCATCTTTCTTTTGCTCTCTTGCTTTCTGAATTTACACTGAATTAAAAACTTACATTTCCTGGTTTGGGCTTTGCACGTCTCAGTCAGGATTCTTCAATCCAATTGGATAAGGAGATAGACTGTTGCTTGCCCTGTTCACACAAGTCCCAGATCCCCTATAGAGAGCACCATACTGCTTTGGATCTTGAATTACCAGAAATTGCAGTGTAAAGACTTACAGAAAGGCTGTGGGCAAGTGTAAGTGCAATGAGTGGCGAGTGCCATTTGTTCACCGCTAAACACAAAATCCAGGTCATTACGCCTCACAATACCTACAAATTATCCCAAATGCACCAGCGTGGCATTTCCACCTAAAATTCCCATGACATGTAAAACTAGTAAAAAGCTTTGTAAAATGCTGTGCTATTGTTTATTCCATGATCATTAAAGCAATATATTAAAAATCAACTTATCACTAATCTCATCAAGCCTTTGGTTTGTAGCAGTACAACCCATTTATAATGAAACTCCATGAATAATGACATTAACAAGTCTTTACACAAATTAGGCAGCTCTGTTGTAGAGAAACTCAATCTGCATTGTCCAAATTTCATTTCACATTTCACTGTAACGAGGTTCATTTTTGTTTTACACACTAGCCACCCAAAAAAGTATTTAAAACAATCCATTTTAAGCTATCAAATATTTGTAACTGCAGTCTAACTGCAGACTGAATTCATAACTTGAGTAATTTATTACGACCACTTCTATCAAATATGAAACCAGTAAAGCTTGAAATACTTTCTGCAGATACAACCCCAATTGGAAGGACCTTGATAATTAATTGTACTGCAAAGCGTGCTTCATAGTTCACGAAAACAGTACAAAAACTGCACATACCCAGCACTATATTTTACTTAAACCCTAGTAAAGAAATCCACTTCATGAAAATTTCATCTACCCATTATGTCTTCCTAAAATTTAAGAGCTCACAGAACACTTTCAAACTGCAGTAACTGATGCCATACAAACTAGGAGGCAGCGGCCACTTGGCACCTTGAGTCTTCTCTGCCATTCAACAAGATCATGGCTGATCTGATTGTAACCTCAACTCCACATTCCTGCCTACCCCCAATAACCTTTCACCCTCTTGCTTATAAAGAATCTATCTACCTCTGCCTTAAAAATATTCAAAGGCTCCGCTTCCACCGCCTTTTGAGGAAGACAGCTCCAAAGACTGACAACCCTCAGAGAAAAAATTTCTCCTCATCGCCGTCTTAAATTAGGCGCCCCATATTTTTAAATAGTGACCCAAGGAAGAAAACAGCTCAGATGCCTTAAAGTTAAAAATATATATATAACTGAAGACTTGTTAGCCTATTCATGGTACATTTAAAGAGTTATGTGATATAACTTTGGATTTCACTTTCTGTGGGGTCAGGGGAAAAAGAAAAGTGGAAGACAAAGGTTTGGGAGGGGCTCAGAACTTAAACAACAGAATTGATGAAGAAAGAGAGGGGACAAACTGCTAACAGGTAGGTTTATATTCAGGGGCATAACAGTTTATTCCAAATGTTCACAAAACTGGCTTACTGGTAAAAGACCGTTAATTTCAATAATTAACAGAGAAAAGGACCTATTTGGTGTAAGAGAAAATGCTGGACATACTCAGCAGGTCTGGCAGCATAAAAAGTCATCAGGAAGGCCATGGACCTGAAGCGTTAACTCTGTTTCACTCTTCACAGATGTTGTCAGACCTGTGTATTGCCAGAATTTTCTGTTTTTATTTCAGATTTCCAGCATTCTCAATATTTTTCTTTCCTATTTAGTTTAAGTTGGGAATGGCAGGTATTGAAGGAAACCTACAGGCAAGGTTAAAAGAGAAGCAAAGACTAGGCCTGAACAATGGAGTAACAAATTCACAAACTATATAATGTCCAGCAACTAAATTATTGATTTGCTGCATCCGATTTAAAACTCACTAAGATTGTGACCAACCATTTAGTTGCCTAATCTGCAATTCCCATTCCCTCCAAGCCAACTAAGACAAATCTCTCCCTAGGCTCTCCTGCTGAATTCACCTCTTCCTTTAGTTATCCTTACTGACCACCCAACTTCCCTTTTTGACCTCGCTAGCTATACTGTAATTGGGTCATGCTCTTTCAAAACCATCACTTTCCTTCCAAATTACTGCCCTATCTCCAATTTGCTTTGCTGCTCCAAAGTTCTTGAAGTGCTTTGTGAAATCCCAAATCTGTGTCCATTTTACCACAATTCCATGTTTGAATCTCCGCAATCAGGTTTCTATCTCAGTCGCAGCACCAAGAGCTGTAATCCAAATCACAAATGACATACTCCTTGACTACGACCATAGTAAATTATCTCTCCTTGACCTCAGTGTAGTCTTTGGCAGTTGACTATAACATCCTGCACCACTGTCCCTCCTCTGTTGTGCAGCTCAGTCTGATTGCTTTCACTTGGTTCCACTCCACTATAAAAGATTAGCCATAACATCATCAGGAATGCCTTTTCTTTCTGCCCTGCACCACAAGGATCTATGCTTGGACCCCTACACTTCCTAGATCGATATGTATAATGTCACCAAGGGCAAAGACACGGGGACCAAGTTCTACATGCATATTGATTACACCCTGCTCCACCTCTTAAGCAACTCAACTCATTCACTGCCTCTGATGTTAGACTGCTGTCCCAATATTCAACCATGGGGGAGCTACAATTTCCTTCAGTTAAACAAGGGAAGATTAAAGTCATTGACTTTAACCCCCGCCACAAACTCCAGTATGCTCACCACGGATTTCATCCCTCTCTTCTGCCATTATTTCAGGTTGAACCAGACTGTTCAAAATCTCTGCTGTATGTGACCCCAAGCTGAGCTTCTGACCTCAGCTAACCCTAACCCTAACGCATCAAAGACTACCTACTTCCACCTTTGTAACTGTGCTCATCTCCTCCCTAGCAGCTCATCTGCCACAAAAAACCCTTATCCATGCCATTATCTCTAGACAGCTATACCAACGTTCTTCTGATTGGACTCCTTTCCTCCACCCTCAACGTCAGCTTAACCAAAATTCTGCTGTATCCTAGCATGCAACAGATTCCACTTGCTTATCACTTTCCTCTCACTGATCTACATTAGTTCCCTATAAATCAAAATCTCCAATTTAAAGTGTTCACCCCTATGTTTACATTCCTTCATGGTTTCACCGTTCCCCATTTCCGTAATCTCCTCCAGTCCTATAACCCACCACCTAAAGCCTGGCTACCCGACCCGAACCCTGACTACATGCATTGGGTTCGGGTCGGGTCGAAATTCTGAGTCCAGCATTCGGGCTCGGCTTGGGCACTGCTTCCAAGAAGTCACGGGATCAGGCTTACCCATGATTCCGCACAACTCCAGCTGCAGGAATAGCCTGCTGCCGGAACAGATGAAGGAAATTTGGGTCGGGTACGAAAAAAAAAAATAAAGGGTTCGAGCTCAGGTTGGCTGTGGTCAGATCGGACCCGGGTCGAGTTTTAATGTTATACCCAAGCCAGACTTTACCACCACCAAACTCTGTTCTTGCTGCTCTGGTTTCTTATACATCTCCTCATTGACAACTGTGCATTCAGTCACCTAGGTCCTTCTGGCATTTTCTTCTATCTCTCTACCTCCATCTCCTCATTTATGACTTACAACCCATCTCTTTGATCAAGCTTTTGTGCACTGCTCCTAATATTTCATTCTTTGGCTAGACGTGCATGTTTTTGTACTTCATTCTCAAGCGCCTTGGGACATTTTTCTAGATTAAAGAGTGATATATAAATGTTGTTCTTTGCAATAAATAAGATTCTGAAACCATATCAAAATCAGAGAGTTAAACAGTTAAAAGGGATTAAATAACCTGGGTATTCCAATCACTATAATCGTATCTTTTATTTTGCCCTTATTAATCCTCCTTTTTTCTCCTAAAAAGATTTATGCAGGCGTGCAGTTCTATAGGTATCTTATTCAAGTTTCCTAGATAGCAAATTTCAACAAGTTATTTGATAGTGTAATGGCACCAGAGTTGAAATCAGCAGATATTCAAGTCACTCACTTGACAGCAATTATGAGTCAGAACCCTGCTCCAACTGTCCTCTCAACAGTCTAGGAATGGACTTAAGAGCCCATTGTAACTCCACCATTTACCATCTAGCTAAGACTAACTCTCACACTACAGACTGGTTTAGATACCTTCCTCACTGCACTGAGCCACTGGGAAATCCTGTGAAAAATAATTTCTAAAGTAATTTATGGTAGAGTTTCATCTTTAAAATACTGTCTCATAACAAGCTGACCTTGTCTTGCCTTTTCCAAATTAAAGTGCACATATGACTATGACTTTCTATAGATTTTGCATCCTTCCTGGAACAGTTTTATAACCCTTAAAAAAAGTCAACTTGGTGGTACTAAACATTGCTTTTAAATTCAAAGGTAGCATTTTTAATCCTAACCATGATTTGGTCTACAAAATTACATCATCCAATCAGATTGACCAGAATTATCACAGATGCAAAGCATTCGAATCGACATCTTTAAAACAAAGGGATGCTGAAATAACAGTCAACGTCAAGCCCACAACACTTCTCTTCTGGAGTATACAACACCATGACCTCTCAGTATCTGGTCCAAATGGCTATTCTTTACATGCAAGTATGGACACTAAGGGTCAGCAATCCAAGATGCATCAACCTATCGATCCTTTGGCAACATTTGAAGGTTCTGATTAGCCAGGCAAAATCAAGGAGCATATAAACAGTGAAATCAGAAACTCATTGCATTAATAAGTCTTTAAACTAACAATTCAGTTCCCACAGAGTCAGGCTTAGTCAGTCCAAGTTATTTCTAATTAAGTCACTCATACTATTTAAACACGTTTTAATTTTTAGACAATTAAAAATGGCAAGATGTAATAAAAAAAATCATACTATTACAATGATTTAAATACCATCAAGGATGCTGCTCACCCTTTAACTTGTTGCATGTAGAATTTTCCTAAATACAGCCTCCAAGCCACATATGACCTTGAAGCAATAGTGAAATGGTTTCTATTTGGACTTGTATATCTTTACCAAATTCTTGTTTGAATTTGGATAGGTTTGGTCTCATAACACAACTCCCACATTGGCGGAAAAAATTCTAAAATCAATAAATATAGAAGTTAGTTTTTGTGTAATTAAATTCACACAAAAAATACTATTAGTGACAGTCAGTGGATCAGAATTTCAATCATTTAAACATGCTATAAATGGTTACAAATTGCTGAAAGAAAAATAATTTGGTCATCCTTGTAGATTATAGCAATCTTCAAATTAAAAAGTTTGATTTTTTTTACTTCAACTAGTGATGAGTATAGCAATGGAATCAACATAGCAAGAGAAAGAACATCTTTTTCATAGCAAATTGCCAGCTCAAAAATGAATTATTTTTTTTGATTCCAACTTCCCTCCGCAAAATGTTTCAAATTTAGGATATTAATCCCTTTCCAATACAGACATTGGAGTGTTTCACAATTAAATTGTGGGGAATAAAAAGATCAGCCTCCAACTTTTCCTTTGTTAATTCATGGGATGTAGGTATCGCTGGCAAGGCCAGCATTTTTATTGCTTATCCCCAATTGTCATTTAGGTGGTGGTGGTGATAAGTCCCCTCCTTGAATTGCTGCAGTCAGTGTGGTGTAGGTACACCCATTGTTGTTTGGTTGAGAGTTTCAGAATTTTCCTAAGTGGCGATGAAGGAACAGCAATATATTTCCAAGTGAGGAAGGATGAACTTGCAGGTGCTGATGTTGCCGTAGAGGTCACAGGTTAGGAAAGTGCTGTCAAAGAAGCTTTGGCAAGTTGCTACAGTGCATCTTGTAGATGGCACACACTGCAGCCATGATGCACTGGTAGTGGAGGGAGTGAATATTTTGAGGTAGTGGATGAGTTGCCTAGCAAGCAAACTGCTTTACCCTGGATAATGTTGCACTTGAGTGTTATTGGAGCTGCAGTCATTCATGCAGTGGAGAGTATTCTATCACACTCCTGACTTAATGCCTTTAGAACAAATCTGGAAGGCATTGGGGAGTCAAGCAGTGAGTCACTGAGCACAGAATACTCAGCTCCTGACCTGCTCTTGTAGCCACAGTATTTTTGTCACTGGCCCAGTTAAGTTTACGATCAGCTGGTGACTCCCAGGATGTTGATGTTAAGAAATTTGACGATGGTAATGCCATTGAATATCAAGAGGTGGTGGTTAGACTCTTTTTGTTGGAGATGGTCATTGCCTGGCACTTGTGTGGCACAGATGTCACTCGTCATTTACCAGCCCAAGCTTGGATGTTGTCCAGGTCCTGCTGCATGTGGGCATTATTTAAGGAGTTGCAAACAGAATAAAACACTTTGCAATCATCAGCAAACATCCCCACTTCTGAAGGTCATTAATGAAGCAGCTGAAGATGACTGGGCCGAAGACATGGCCTGAGGAACATCTGCAGCAATGTCATGGAGCTGCAATGATTGGCCTCCAACAACCACCTTCCTGCGTGAAAAGTATGACTCCAACCAATGCAGAATTTTCCCCACCTGATTCCCAATTTCAATTTTATGAAGGCTTTGTCGTACCATACTTGATCAAATACTGTCTTGATGGCAAGGACAGCTACTCTCATCTCACCTCTGGAATTCAGTTCTTTTGTCTATGTTTGGACCAAGGCTGCAATGACTTGCACTTCAAGAGACTTAAAATGCAATTAACTTTACATACGCATCATTCGTTGCATTATTCTAAAAGAAACAAATGATCAAATAAATCACACAGTTTTCCAACTCTTAAAAATGTGAGAAGAAATCAAACCTGCTGGGAGGGGACAGCTGGTCTAACAACAACCAAACATCCTCTCTCGATGGAAACACAAATACCCGTGAATCTGTCTAAATAATATTTCATACAAGGGAAAACACACACAATATAGGATTTACAAATTCCAACAGAGGTGAGTTGGCATCAATACTGAATAGATCAAAGGTGCCTACTTGTATCAATATTAATTCAGTTTCCTCTATAGTTCCTTCAATGGGAAGGAAAGGAGGAAAGAGATCAGATTTTAGTTTTTTTTAAAAAGTAATCCTGAACCAAAGCAATGTAAATGAACAATTCAGATAAATTAACAGGTTTTATTCAGCCACCATGCCTTCTTTCTTTGAAACAACCAAATTCATAAGACTATTATGGTATCTTTACTTTTATGGTGGCCAGTTAGTGCCATTTCTAGAATATTGGCATGAATTCCAAACTGGTCTAATTGAAAAGACTGATGTGTGTTCGCCCCACCACAAACACACACCAAAACAAGAGTGCACAATAGCAGACCAAAACAACCTCAACTGCTGTTGCCAACATCATTAATCTTTTGCTACGGACATAGATGAGAGAGAACCGAAACTCCAGTTCCCTTCCCTTTACTGTCTGTAGCCAGTGTGGTTTTTGACAAGGAAGATGGGCGTGTCTCTTAATCCCAGAGCGTCTGGCCAATTTGAATAACCAGCAGCACGCATTTCATGGGTTGAAATAAAGAGGATTATTTTTATTCATACGTTCACCCCATAAGTCCGACACTATGTCACACATTCACTGCGCGCATGCGTGCACACACACACCCACGAGGAAGAAAGTCATTAGAGGATAGTGCACTTTTACAAATTACAAACGAAAGAATACTTCATAAATCACACGATTTGGTTCAGCTTGAGAAAAGACATGCATCGCGGGCCTGACTAAGAAGGCATTTTCACTCCTTAAGTGTAGTTAGGTGGATTTGATAGCCGGAGTCGTACATCGAAGTCATTGCAGGGTTCTCTCGAAGGGGTGTATTTTCAGTGCGTCACGAAGTTAGTTGCTGGTAGTCTGATTACTAGGAGGTCGGTGTTCTGTACTGGTGGACGACCACCTGATCAATACTTCTACTGTCCACCCAGTACAATCTGAAGTTCAAAGCCATTGTTACGCAATGGGGGATGGATAGTGGCCATTCACACCGACTTATGATTTAACCAGTTTCTTACAGCTCTCTGTTAAGTTTTGAGCTTGGAGACAGTGAGTCTAGGAGTACACAGATATTGAGTTTTGGGTAAGACCACAAACAATAGGCGATGTAAATTCCACAAAGGATTTCATCTTGCTATGTCCATTTAAGTGAGGCACTCCACACATGGTCATTCAATTAGGAACTTTCCGGAGGCTTGAGCTACTTCAGAGTCTGGGCCAAAATTGCAAGTCACCTGACACTCGGCAGCCATCTTATGCAACATTTTAATGTCCACTGTGGTTCATTTACAAAGAAAAATTCAGACCCAGAAGATTCACAGAATCGTTACAGTGCATAAGGAGGCCATTCGGACCATCATGTCTGTACCAGCTCTCAAACAGCAACTCACTCAGTTCCATTCCCCTGTCTTCTCCCTATAACCCTGCACATTCTTCCTTTTCATATAACTGTCTAATTCCCCTTTTGAATGCTTCAATTGAACCTGCCTCCACCACATTCTCAGGCAGCGCAGAAAAAGTTTTTCCTCATGTCACTTTTGCTTCTCTTAACATATACTTTAAATCTGTGCCCTCTCGCTCTCGATTCTTTCACGAGTGGAAACAGTTTCTCACTATCTGCTCTATCTAGACCCCTCATGATTTTGAATACCTCTATCAAATCACCTCTCAGCCTTCTCTACTCCAAGGAAAACAGTCCTAACTTCTCCAATCTATCTTCATAACTGAAATTCCTCATCGCTGGAACCATTCTTGTGAATCATTTCTGTACTCTCTCCAATGCCCTCACGTCTTTCCTCAAGTGCAGCGCCCAGAATATGATGCAATACACCAGCTGAGGCCGAACTAGTGTCTTATACAAGTTCAACATAACTTCCTCGCTCTTGTACTCGATGCCCCTATTAATAAAGCCTCTCTCAACCTGTCCTGCCATCTTCAAGGACTTATGCACCTAGGTCCCTCTGCTTCTGCACCTTTAGAATTGTACACTTTATTCTATATTGTCTCTCCATGGTCTTCCTACCAAAATGAATCACTTCACATTTCCCTGCATTGAACTTCACCAGCCACCTGTCTGCCCATTCCACCAACTTGTCTATATCCTTTTGAAGTTCTAAACTATCCTCCTCACAGTTCGCAGTGCTTCCAAGTTTCGTATCATCTGCAAACTTTGAAATTGTGCCCTGCACACCAAGGTCTAGGTTATTAATATACATCAGGAAAAGCAAGGGTCCCAACATTGATCCCTGGAGAACTCCACTACAAACCTTCCTCCAGCCCGAAAAACATCCATTAACCACTACTCTTTGTTTCCTGTCACTCAGCCAATTTCGTATCCATGTTGCGACCGTCCCTTTTATTCCATGAACAATAAGTTGGCTCACAAGTCTATTGTGTGGCACTGTACCAAATGCCTTTTGAAAGGCCATGTACACCACATCAACAGCATTGCCCTCATAAACCCTCTCTGTCACCTCCTCAAAAAACTCCAGAAAGTTAGTGAAACATGATTTTCCCTTAAGAAATCCATGCTGGCTTTTCTTAATTAACTCGCATTTGTCCATGTGACTATTGATTTTGTCCGAAATTATTTTTTCTAGAATTTTTCCCACCACCGAACTTCAACTGACTGGCCTGTAGTTGCTGGGCTTATCTTTCCACCCTTTTTTGAACAAGGGTGTTGACGTCTTTTGCAATTCTCCAGTCCTCTGGCACCGCCTCCGAGTCTAAGGAAGACTGAAAAATTATGACCAGTACCTCAGCGATTTCCACCCTCACTTCCCTCAGTATCCTTGGATGTATCTCATCCGGCCTTGGTGTTTTATCCACTTTAAGTACAGACAGCCCATCTAATACTTCCTCTCTAGCAATTTTAAACCGCTCTAGTGTCTGACTTCTATGCTGAATGCAGTCCTTTTATTGGGCATGACACTTTCAAAACTACAGTAGCATTTTAAGATGAGTTATAGCAAAATTGTCTGAAGCAAACATGATATTGATTTAATTCCATTGGTTTTTGTTATGCAAGGGGAGGGGTGGGGAAAAAGACGAACTTTCCAATCATCCACCTTGGCTATACTTCAGAAAGCTACACCACCAGTGAGGCTGTCACAAAGACACTACAGCTTGATAAACTTAGAAGTGGTCAAGTTAAAAATACTTTTACAGATTTTCACTTTTGCAAGTCACAGGCTAAATATTGCATCCCCTATTATCTGAACCTGTCCTTAGTACCACAATCCCTCACATTCAACAAATACTTATCATGCAAAAGCACCCATTCCAACTCTTTGAAACTAACCAAAAGAAAGATCACAGACAGAACAGCAGTCAGAACAACGCAGGGGCACTGAGCCCAACTGCCAAGAAAAAAAATAGGTACTGTTGGTAATCAAGAGTGGCCCCTGCTGGCAACTGTGCAGTTTGAGCGCAGATCTGATGCTCTTCACGGAGAAAAGCTCATCGACACTTGCTGTCTTGGATGTCACACAACCATTCACGTGGTGGAGATACAACAATTTATCAAATTCCCAGAGTTAGGCTTAGATAGCAGTGGTTGCTGGTTAGCCTATTACAAATAAATTAGGCCATTGACAACCAGTTGATCAACTTTATTCAAGCTAAAAATCTGTTGTACCACTGGCAAATGGAACTGCCTCACACATACAGATTTCCTTTTGTACCTTGAACTCATTGATTTAGTAAACTATAGAACAAAGAGATTATGAGGTTATAATCTTTTATAGTAGACTTGCAACAAATCCACATTGTTTTGTTCAATGCCTAGAGCTTTGAAGTGGACTCAACAAGACTTGATAATGGACACAAAACAAAATGTTAACCATTTTTTCCCTACACACCCCAGTCTGTATTTCCTTCATTTTGTCATCATCTTTCATCCCATACTTATAATGCACTGTAACAATCAGGAAAGAACAGTTAAAAAAGCACAACTACATTTAAACAGAGGTGGCAACCAAACTTCCATTAATTCTAAATTTACATGTGCATAATTTGGTAGGCTTTCCAAAACCAGTGACGTTGCCCATACATATTACAAAGAACTGAGCAAGATCTTGAGCATTTACTATTCAGACCATCAATTCTAGCACAAATCTCCCTCACAACTATTGCGGTCTACTCCATCCAAACTATTCAATTTGTTTTATATTTTATGCAACTTTTGTTCATGAACTACCATATAAAATGAATATTTACTTTGTTGATGTATAAAATCTGCAGCTTGATTCAACTTCCTACCTCCCATTCTAGATAGTCCCCTTAAAAGTGTTGCAACTAAAGATTATGCAGCAGTAGACCAATGAATATTGAAAATATTCCAACTTACTGGGCCAGTTGAATCACAAATTAAAAAATTGTGGCATTTAACAGCTCGATATCTAAGAAGTATATGAAACATTAGTACTTTAAAAAAACCTTTTCTGGTGTACCAAATGGCACCACAAACATGCTATGAATCATGGGAGGTCACAAGGATTCAAACAGAATCCTCCCTCAAGGATCAATCCTTGGCCCCTCCTCCTATTTCTGACTTGATTTGTGGGTGAGAACTCAACTGGCTCCTTTCACAGTAAAGGCAGTTGCTCTTTCACATTGCCTCTTGAAACAGCTCGTTTCACCCTGCACCATTCCTGTTTCTCATCGACATATTGTCCCGACAATATCAGTTGCACAGTAATGAAGATAACCAACTCTCTCAAGCCCTGCGTTGACTCTGCGGGGTCAGACTGCTCATCAGACATTCAGTCCTGGATGAGCCAAAGTTCGCACCAATTAAATTATTTGACCATGAGCTGAACATCAGACCCCATATTCTCTCCTTCACAAAGGCTTTCTATTTCACCTCCATAATATCACAC
This sequence comes from Heterodontus francisci, assembly GCF_036365525.1. Taxonomy (NCBI): domain Eukaryota; kingdom Metazoa; phylum Chordata; class Chondrichthyes; order Heterodontiformes; family Heterodontidae; genus Heterodontus; species Heterodontus francisci. The sequence continues at coordinate 27,570,146 of NC_090402.1, forward strand.
TACTCTTGCAGCTGCCTCAGCCCATCTGCTACTGAAACCCTGTCACTCTTTTGTTACCCACAAACTCGACTATTCCAATGCTCTCCTAGTCAGCCTGCCATCTTCAATCTTCCATGAACTTTACTTCATCCAAAACCTTGCTGCCTGTACCTAACTTGCACTAAGGCCCATTCACCCATCCCGTGTTCATTGACCTACAGTGGGCCACATGGTGTATATTTCATATATTTCATACACCATGTATTTAAATCACACCATGGCCTTGTCCCTCCTTCTGTAACTTCCCACAACCTTACCCATGTTCCTTCAACTCTGGTCTCGTGCATCCCCCGCTTCTTTTGTCCAACAACTGACTATTGCGCTTTCAGCTGCTAAACCCGAAGCTCTGGAAATAAAAGAACGGTAAGACCCAAAACCCTACCTCACTCTCTACACAGGTGTTACCTGACCTGCTGAACCTTTACAGCACTTTCCATTTTTATTTCATATTTCTAGCATCTGCAGTACTTTGCACATACATCAGGCCTGTTTGCACTACTGTATAGTACAGCAGTACATGGGCATAACTTTTCTTGTATCCTGATGGGAAGAAGTTTAATTCCGCAGAGATAGAACAAGTGACCATGACTTATGGGGTCCACAACTTGCGAACATGAACAGAAGGTTGTGAAGGTGGGAGTGGGGAAGTGGGGGCCCTGTACTCCAGACCACACACTCTGCTGTTGCTGTAAAATACCACCTGGTTTCTAGCCAAATAAGCAAAAAGCATATCAACCTATTGCACCAGCTTATCAACACCCTATTAGCTCGAGGTACACAAAATGACTGTCCCACTGCAGTCTCCACATAAAAAGGCAGCTTCAATCAGGCAAATGGCTTCACCTACTCTTATTTCACAAAATTTAAATACTTTGCAATTCAAATGATTTATGTTGTTAGACCTTTGGTCACTGTCCATCCACAATACATTAGGGCCCACGCAAATCTCCAAACCTGGCTAAGGCAATTGTCTACACTGCATTATCTGAACTCAGTCAAGCAGCAGTTGGGGTTCTACAAATGGCCCTGTGTTCTGAAGCTAGAGAGGAAAAAAAAATCAGCCAGGGTTCCTGTTTATTTACCCCTCCCAAAAAAGTCTGCACACTTGGGCAAGGTCAGGATCAGAGACAGCTGTAATGCCCTCCATAGCTGAAAATCACACAAACACACTTTCTTAGCTTACACATTAAGATCAGAATCCTGGGTGAAGTACTGGAGCGCTGTTGGCACCCATAAATCAGTGACCCAATGAGTGTAAGCACATTCTCAAGAGAAGCCAAAGAAAATCTTTTCCTGTTCAAGGTTGCCTGGATTTCTGGTTTGCATTAAGTTCTAATCACTAACATTTCAAAAGTTTTCGAATGCATACCAATAGCCTTGAGTAATACCTGCAAAGCCTACTAATTAAAAGAGGAAGGCTGAAGACTGGATTGATTGCAGGGACTTGAAATCTGCAACAATCTTGCCATATTTAAGCAATGTAACTCTCCTTTAATGAAAAATTCTGAAAGTAATTTCCCCCTTCACTAAACATATCAATTCCAGGTTTAAAGGATGCCAATAATAAATACATTTTAAAAAGTAAAAAGTACATTCGGTCAGATTATGTTCACAATCAGGTGACACTAAAGGAGAGATGTCTCCGAGCAAACAAAGACATTTGTTCAAAGTTAGCATTTGGGAAACCGGATAAATATCAAATTCACTGCCTTACTAGTAATCATCAGCAACAGAGATAAACAAAGAAAGAACTTTGAACATCTCAAAGCGCTTTACAGCCACTGCTGTAGACTACTTTTTGAAAAAGTTTTGTCAGTGACACAGCAAATTTGCACACAAACAGCAATGAGATATGGATAATCTGTTTCATTCATGTTGGTTGAGGGATAAATACTGACCAGGACACCAGGGAGAACTTTACTCCTCTTCATTGATATACTGCCATGGGATCTTTTAAGCCCACCTGAGGGGACAGGCAAGATCTAGGTTGAACGACTCATCCAAAAGACAGTTCAGTGCTCCCTCAATACAGCACTGAAATGCCAGCCTGGATTATGTGCTCAAGTCTCTGGGGTGGGACTTGAAACTTCAAACAACCACCTCTGGTGCAAGGCAAAAGTGCTGCCAATGAGCCACTGTGATGCACTTTAATTTCACATTTGTACAAGTCAAGGAATGCCATGGTTACTGTTCTATTATTTGATAAGGTGGCAATTTATACTTTTTAAACTAATACACCTAAAGAGAAAATAGATTATGCACCAAAAGAAAACAGGAAATAAAAGTAACCCAAGTTTTCTAGAGAAAATATACATCCCCACCTCCGATCTCGAATGACTACGATGAAAATTAATTTACCCAATTGAGAAATCTACCAACCACAAACAAAAATACACTTTCCAAAACTGTACTGTTAAACTGACAATGTTATCAGTCTTCAAACCTTATTGCAAAATGCATAAACCAGTTCTGCATGTTCTGAATTTCCACAGGTATCCAGCACTTTACAGGAAGCAAATTTCATCAACTAGGCAATTTTCTTTATCTATATGACATGTGCTTTGCGTGAAGTGGCACATTCTTTAATTGTACAAATCACATCTCTTTTTAAATTTTCAACTTGGATTTTAAATGTTATTTCTCTCTGCTCCACAAACCAAACACTTCATCTGAAACAGTATTAGGTAATCTACTGTAAGGTATTTTCAATAGAAGCCTGCACCCAGTTAACAGGATTATGAAAAGTAATTGGAAGACTCATGTAATGATTTTCTATCTTTCACCCTAAACTATGGGGAAGCCTCCCTTTAGCACTTCCTTCAACAGAGCTGCTGAGACCAGAGATTCCTGTGCAACAACTGAAGGTGTAAAATTGCATGCTTTCAAATTACAAGGTGGACAATCTCAGACAGTTCTGAACAATCTACCTCTTAAATAAGTAGTTTCACATTAGCCATGTCTAACAAAAAAAAATTCAAATCTCATAACACCTTATCCTGCTAAAAGTACAATCAAATTAGCAAGCAGCACAATCATGATCAGACATCAATGCCTGCTCCAGCTCCAGTCCAAAAAAATTAAGGAACTGCTAAAACTTTAAAATTATCAATATTCATTGTCAATTCATTTCAATTAAATAAAATCAAACTTTGGCTTATAACAAAATTAGTGAGAATTAGCCAGCGTCAAACTGGCAAATACTAACAAGAATCGTAACTGGAAGAAAGGAAATATACCCAATATTGTACAAATATATATGACAAAAGATATTCCAAATCCCACAGTACCTTCTGGCTTGTAGACTACATATGAACACATCCATGACTTTAAAGGCAATTCAGAATTAAGAACTGCAATGCTACACATAGAGTTCACCTGAGGAAACATTTCTCCTCCATTTGCACTAAACATTTTACAGATGTCAGCTATAAATTTCTTTTTTGTTAATTTAAGAGTGGTGAATCTGTAAAAACTGATTTCCTCCCAATTGAGGGGGGAAAAAAAAGACTCAAATTTCCTATGAGTCCCTTGCCAAATATCATGTCTAGAGATACATATGTATTGCATCCATATTGTTAGGACACACAATAAAGAGCCCTGAAACTGATTTCAGCAATGTTGAGAAAACTAGATACACTACATACAACGATCACACAATACCATTCATAGCACAGAATGCAAAATTAAATTATTGAATCAAATACCACTCAGGCTTTAAAAATTTGTGCTTCATGTTAAAATGGTGATGTGGTACTTTAAGCGATAATTTTAGCAGTCAACTTTTTTGCAGTCCCAATTGATATTGCCACAGAAGTCCAAAAAATGGTGGCTCTTAAGTGTTGACGAATTAGCGGTTGCCATTACTTTAAATGTGCCTTTTTACCTTATTGCTTGTATTCTTAGTGATGTTCAATATAAAAACTGATTTTCTCCAAGCTTACACTGGTTTATTGGGCCCCCACACGATTCTTCTGTTTTTTGATACTAAAAAGAGAAGCTTCAAAAAACCCCGAAAAAATATTGAAATTGGCAATAAAAGCAGATTTTACTTTTTATTTCCTGTGTAAAATACATGGCTTGAGACAATTTCCCTAAGCTTGGGAAAAAATTAAGATCTGAGTGTCTAAACAAGACATTGCTTATGACTTTTAACATAATTGGGTATTGAGTAAGATTAAAATTTAGATTTTGATCAAAAATACAGAAATGAAAATAACTGCACACAAGACCAATGTGATTTTTAATTTTCTCCAGATTTCGGTCAGGTTAATTTTCCAAATATTCAGGAATTTAAAAATTGCAACTTAAGCAATTACATTATCCTAACAATCCTCTTGCAGTATATTCTTTTATTGTCAATACAAACTGTTTCAGCCGCAAACTTAATCCAATAACTGATGACTTTAACCAGGAGGACTACACCCTCAGATTGTTAATGGTAGTGTCTCACACTGTGCATGTAAAGCTATGGTATCGTATCACCCAGCATTCCCAAGGAAAACTAAATGTGCCCTTTAACTGTGTCAGCTAATTTGTATAGCTGGTTAATTTAAGTTACATATTTAATTTCCTATACTGTTATTCCAAATTATGGATAACTAGGGTACTTTTAGCATACAGGTCTTAAACAATCCGAAAACTGAGATCCCAAATATTGACCCCTTACGTCATTGTTAGCCAATAGAAAACCGCCATAAAAACAAAACAGTGGTGCACAACAGAACAAAACAAAAAAAAACACAGACCCTGAAAATCAGGGTGAAACATCTGTGAAGCCAACAGCCAACATCAAAGAGATCAAGACATTGAATTAGCAAGCGAACCAAATCAATCCCTCGCTGAAATACACATTTCCTGCCCATAGAGACAGACAACAAAGCAGGCTGGGAGTTGTAGTCCTGTAACATTCTGCACATTCATAACCAATGCATAAACTTGCTCGGGTTTGAATTTGGTTAAGTAGGCGCACATCACCCTTTGACTTGCACATACAACGACAAAAAGTACAGCACTGCGCATCTTAATTGCTGTAAATGCTTACAGTTAATGAAGATTTGCCAGAAAGGTAAAAGATTATAATTATATGGGTAAAATTGTTACTTTCCCCTGAACATGCATAAACAGTAATTGTGAAAGGGGAGGAGAGGCTGGGCTGCAGGAGTTTGCAGCTGCTCCAGAGTTACCATTGCAGAGAGAGGGACATGCGCAGTGCTAGCGACGGGATAGGGCTTCTGATCCCCATCCCTCTCCCCGGGCCCTCTGACCCCTCTCCCCCTCCCCAGGCCCTCCAACCCCTCTCCCCCTCCCCGGGCCCTCCAACCCCTGCAGCGCCCATCAGCAGCGAACCACGCCAATAAATCCCGGGAACAAGCCGATAGGGAGCAGCCATCTACCCTCCACACCTCGGGATCACCGAGCCACAGTGCGAGCAGGACAGAGCCACCAGGGCCTCGCTCCTCCTCAACGAAGAAACGCACAAGACCGTTCAGGACAATCCCCCCCTCCCCTCTTCTCACCCCTCACTGAACCAAGCTGAGGTTCGATTCTGGCTACGACGCCGCTTCGCTGTGTAAAAAAAAAAGTAAACAAGCTGCGGAGCCACTCTTACCCGCGGCAGCTTCCCAGCGACGTCATTCACACCCTGACCGGCCCCACACCGCTGGCAGTGCGCATGCGCCCCTCTCCCTGTAGTGCATGCGCCCATGGATGGCGAAAGTTTAAAGGGACACGGACCATGTTTGGCTTCGACTTCCGATGACTTTGGATTTAAAGAGACACCGCTCTCCTCCATTGTTTTCCACACATACGGATGGGGCGCTTTGAAAGTGGGAGCTGGCAGACTAACTTTCTCAGATTTTCTGGAAGATGCATACATTTTATTGATCCACATTAAAGTAACTAATAATTCCTCAGTTCTTCCAAAATCCATTTTAACTCTCTAATCTAAAGCGTTAAGCTGCGTTTTGGAAGAACTCTTAAGGATTATGCATGAAAAATTCGCCTCAGTCTCTATTAATATACTCTCTACAAGATGTAATTGAGCATCCATAAGTCCACCAGGATCATCCCTGGAAGGCCTTTGAGTCCAGAGATATAGCCACTGGTCTAGCCCAATATTGCACGCTAGCTATAGGTATCATGGGAGTTTAGGAAAAATATCAAGGGCAGTCAGCATATAGAACTCTCTGTGACAAACCATTGCTGAAGCAGAGTGCATAAATTATTTTTAAAAAGGCATTTGTTGCCAAATTGGGAAATTAAAAGCTGTGTGATCTGAGAATTTGATATAATGGAAAGTGTCATATAATGTACATAACCTGTTGCTGGGTAGATTATGTATATAAACCTTAAGCATCATCACAGGATGTGATGGCATGAGTCTGTACCTGGTGCTATTCAGTGTTCATATAGATACTTTTGTTTTACTGTGGTAAGAAGACCCCAATAAATAAACTCCAGTTACTTCGACCCAGAGTCTACTCTCCTCATTCTATACTAATAGCACATTGACAAGATAATAAATGGTGGCAGCAGTAAAAATGACTCACCCAGCATAAGAAAGCAGAAGAGATCAAAGACTTTGAGCTAAGCTCAACAAGCACACTCAAAGTTGGTGAAAGTATTGATTCCTTTATTAATGACCTGTATGAAGTAGCATAGGTTTGTGACTACGGGAGTCTGTGAGAGGAACTGATTCATTACAGACAGTGTTATAGACGAAGCGCTGTCAGACCAGCTTCAGTTGAAAGAAGATCTGACTTTGAGATTTGACTATTGAGCAGGCAGGCTGAAGTATGAAAGAGTAATCGACTACTAGTTAGGGGAGGATCAGGGGAGTCCAGCCTCGAAAATTCTGGAATCAGACGGGTTCGTTGAGAAAGCAGAGAGAAATGGCGCCAGAAAGCCCGAGAGGCAGGAAAGCCACCCACAGCCAGCCAGCGGCACAGTGGCGCAGTGGTTAGCACCGCAGCCTCACAGCTCCAGGGACCCGGGTTCGATTCCGGGTACTGCCTGTGTGGAGTTTGCAAGTTCTCCCTGTGTCTGCGTGGGTTTTCTCCGGGTGCTCCGGTTTCCTCCCACAAGCCAAAAGACTTGCAGGTTGATAGGTAAATTGGCCATTATAAATTGTCACTAGTATAGGTAGGTGGTAGGGAAATATAGGGACAGGTGGGGATGTTTGGTAGGAATATGGGATTAGTGTAGGATTAGTATAAATGGGTGGTTGATGTTCGGCACAGACTCGGTGGGCCGAAGGGCCTGTTTCAGTGCTGTATCTCTAATCTAATCTAATCTAATTGCAGTAGATGTGGCTGGGAGCGGCACTGGTGGAAAAATTGCCCAGTCCGGGAAGCTGAATGTTTCTGCTGCAAGAAAAATGGGCACTTTCAGCAGGTTTGTTACAGCAGAAAACAAATACTACAGACTGGAAAAGAGACAGAGGAAATAAAGGAGAGTCAAACAATTAATACTCCCTTCCCAGGAGAAATACAGGACAAAAATGAAGATCGCTAGGAAGCAGAAATTTTAGTGGGAGAAAATAAAACTACTTTTAAATTAGACACAGGAGCAGTGGTTTCTATCCTGTCTGATCAAACACCTTGGCTGAGGAAAGAAAGACTTAGACAAAGCAACAAAAAATAAACGGGCCAGGAGGAATTCAGTTGAAGGTTCAGGGACAAATACGGACTCCTTAACATACAGAAACAACATAATCCCAGAAACCCTATATATCATTAGGAACCTAGCCTGTTCACTCCATTGTAAAAAGAAGTGTGCCTCGCCTTCAAGCTGTTATGCAGGGTGGAAGAGATCAATGGACAGGAGAGACAGCTCAACGATTTTAGAGCAGAATTCCCCAAACTATTCGAGGGCGAAGGGAAATTAAAAATGGAGTACCATATTACCCTCAATAAAGAGGCAGACAGGTATATTTATTCACACCAAGAAAGGTCCCTCACCTGCTCCTAGAAAAGGTGAAGAAGGAAAATGATGCCATGCTAAACCAAGGAGTTATCTCCACAGTGGCAAAACCCACTAGGTGGTGCTCTTTTTTTTATTCATTCATGGGATGTGGACGTCGCTGGCCAGGCCAACATTTATTGCCTAATTGCCCTTGAGAAGGTGATGATGAGCTGCCTTCTTGAACTGCTGCAGACCGTGTGGGGCAGGTACACCCACAGTGCTGTTAGGAAGGGAGTTCCAGGATTTTGACACAGCGACAGTGAAGGAACAGCGATATAGTTCCAAGTCAGGATGGTGTGTGACTTGGAGGGGAACTTGCCGGTGGTGATGTTCCCATGCATTTGCTGCCCTTGTCCTTCTACTTGGTAGAGGTCGTGGGTTTGGAAGGTGCTGTCTAAGGAGCCTTGGTGCATTGCTGCAGTGCATCTTGTGGATGGTACACACTGCTGCCACTGTGCGTCAGTGGTGGAGGGAGTGAATGTTTGCAGATGGGGTACCAATCAAGCGGGCTGCTTTGTCCTGGATGGTGTCGAGCTTCTTGAGTGTTGTTGGAGCTGCACCCATCCAGGCAAGTGGAAAGTATTCCATCACACTCCTGCCTTGTGCCTTGTAGATGATGGACAGGCTTTGGGGAGTCAGGAGGTGAGTTACTCGCCGCAGGATTCCTCTCCTCTGACCTGCTCTTGTAGCCACGGTATTTATATGGCTACTCTAGTTCAGTTTCTGGTCAATGGTGGCCTCTAGGATGTTGATAGTGGGGGATTCAGCGATGTTAATGCCATTGAATGTCAAGGGGAGATGGTTAGATTCTCTCTTGTTGGAGATAGTCATTGCCTGGCACTTGTGTGGTGCTAATGTTACTTGCCACTTATCAGCCCAAGCCTGGACATTGTCCAGGTCTTGCTGCATTTCTACACTGACTGCTTCAGTATCTGAGGAGTCACGAATGGTGCTGAACATTGTGCAATCATCAGCAAACATCACCACTTCTGATCTTATGATTGAAGGAAGGTCATTGATGAAACAGCTGAAGATGGTTGGGTTTAGGACACTATCCTGAGGAACTCCTGCAGTGATATTCTGGAGCTCAGATGATTGACCTCCAACAATCACAACCATTGTCCTTTGCACTAGGTATGACTCCAACCAGCAGAGGGCTTTCCCCCTGATTCCCATTGACTCCAGTTTTGCTAGGGCTCCTTGATGCCATACTCGGTCAAATGCTGCCTTGATATCAAGGGCAGTCACTCTCACCTCACCTCTTGAGTTCAGCTCTTTTGTTTGAACCAAGGCTGTAATGAGGTGAGGAGTGAGTGGCCCTGGTGGAACCCAAACTGTGCGTCACTGAGCAGGTTATTGCTAAGCAAGTGGCACTTGATGGCACTGTTGATGACACCTTCCATCACTTTGCTGATGACTGAAAGTAGGCTGATGGGGCGGTAATTGGCCGGGTTGGACTTGTCCTGCTTTTTGTGTACAGGACATACCTGGGCAATTTTCCACATTGCAGGGTAAATGCCAGTGTTGTAGCTGTACTGGAACAGCTTGGCTAGGGGCGCGACAAGTTCTGGAACACAAGTCTTCAGTACTATTGCCGGAATATTGTCAGGGCCCATAGCCTTTGCAGTATCCAGTGCCTTCAGTCGTTTCTTGATATCACGCGGAGTGAATTGAATTGGCTGAAGTCTGGCATCTGTGATGCTGTCGGCTTCATGAAGAGGCCGAGATGGATCATCAACTCGGCACTTCTGTCTGAAAATTGTTGCAAATTAGCCTTATCTTTCTCACTGATGTGCTGGGCTCCCGCATCATTGAGGATGGGGATATTTGTGGAGCCACCTCCTCCAGTTAGTTGTTTAATTGTCCACCACCATTCACGTCTGGATGTGGCAGGACTACACAGCTTAGATCTGATCCGTTGGTTATGGGATCGCTTAGCTCTGTCTATCGCATGCTGCTTATGCAGTTCGGCATGCAGATAGTCCTGTGTTGTAGCTTTACCAGGTTGACACCTCATTTTGAGGTATGCCTGGTGCTGCTCCTGGCATGCCCTCCATGCACTCTTCATTGAACCAGGGTTGGTCTCCTGGCTTGATGGTAATGGTAGAGTGGGGGATATGCCAGGCCATGAGGTTACAGATTGTAGTTGAGTACAATTCTGCTGCTGCTGATGGCCCACAGCGCCTCATGGATGCCCAGTTATGCATTGCTAGATCTGTTTGAAATCTATCCCATTTAGCACGGTGGTAGTGCCACACAACACGATGGACGGTATCCTCAATGTGAAGGTGGGACTTCGTTTCCACAAGGACTGTGCGGTGGTCACTCCTGCCAATACAGTCATGGACAGATGCGTCTGCGACAGGCAGATTGGTGAGGAAAGAGGTCATGTATGTTTTCCCCTCTTGTTGGTTCCCTCACCACCTGCTGCATACCCAGTCTAGCAGATATGTCCTTTAGTACTTGGCCAGCTCCGTCAGTAGTGGTGCCACTGAGCCACTCTTGGTGATGGACATTGAAGGCCCCCACCCAGAGTACATTCTGTGCCCTCGCCACCCTCAATGCTGTTCAACATGGAGGAGTACTGACTCATCAGCTGAGGGAGGGCAGTAGGTGGTAATCAGCAGGAGGTTTCCTTGTCCATGTTTGATCTGATGCCTTGAGACTTCATGGGGTCCAGAGTCGATGTTGAGGACTCCCAGGGCAACTCCCTCCCTACTGTATACCTACTGCCGCCGCCTCTGGTGGGTATGTCCTGTCCTGCCGGTGGGACAGGACATACCCAGGGATGGTGATGGCAGTGTCTGGGACATTGTCTGTAAGGTATGATACCGTGAGTATGACTATGTCAGGCCGTTGCTTGACTAGTCTGTGGGACAGCTCTCCCAACTTTGGCATAAGCCCCCAGATGTTAATAAGGAGGACTTTGCAGGGTCGACAGGGCTGGGTTTGCCGTTGTCGTTTCCGGTGCCTAGGTCGATGCCGGGTGGTCCGTCCAGTTTCATTCCTTTTTATTGACTGCGTAGTGGTTAGATACAACTGAGTAGCTTGGTAGGCCATTTCAGAGGGCATGTAAGAGTCACATTGCTGTGGGTCTGGAGTCACATGTAGGCAGACCAGGTAAGGACAGCAGATTTCCTTCCCTAAAGGACATTAGTGAACCAGATGGGTTTTTACAACAATTGACAATGGTTTCTTTAGCTTTTTTAATTCCAGATTTATTAATTGAATTCAAATTCCACCTTCTGCTGTGGTGGGATTTGAACCCATGTCCCCAGAGCAATACCCTTTGTCTCTGGGTTGCTAGTCCAGTGACAATACCACTGCGCCACCGCCTCCCCCTCTGGCATGATCCCAGTAAGGAAACCAAACATATCTATTAGGATATGTGTGGACCTTACCCAACTCAATAAAGGGGTAGAGAGACAAATTCACCCGATGGCATCGGTTGACGGCAGCTTTGCCAAATTGGAAAAAAGCTTCATATTCGCAAAGTTGGATGTAAATAGCGGATTCTGGCAGTTACCTTTAGATGAGGAGTCTAAATTGTTAACCACTTTTATCACATCCTTCAGCAGATTCAACTTCAACAGATGTTCTGATTTATGGAGCAAACCAAGAAGAGCACGGCGTAAGGGTAAAAGTGGTATTACAGAAATTACAAGAGGCCAGGCACACCTTGAATGACAAGTGTGTATTCATACAGTCGACAGTGCAGTTACTTGGCTACATAATTGATGGATCTGGAATTACAATAGATCCAGAGAAGATGAAGTCAATAAAGGATTTCCCAGAGCCCAGGAATATAACAGATCTACAGCAATTTATGGGTATGGTTAACCAGGTAGGGAAACTTGTACCAAACCTAGTAACTATTAACGAGCCTCTACGACAACTGCTAAAGAACAGCAATGCCTGGTGCTGGGGACACGGCTAGAAAGATTCTTCTGAGAAGATCAAAGAAATGTTGACTTCACCAGAGGTTTTGGCACATTATGATCTGGAACGAGAGACCATTATTGCAATAATTGCATCATCAACAGGATTAGGTGCAGTCCTGTTCCATGTTCAAAAGGATGGATGACGTAGGCTCGTGTACTTTGCCTCTTGCGCACTATCAGAGACAGAATGAAGGTATGCAGTGATTGAAAAGGAAGCATTGGCAGCAACATGGGCGTGCAACATGGGCGTGCAAAATATTTTCGGACTACATACTGGCCATCAAGGTCAAGATCAAAACTGCCCACAAGCCACTAGTGACGTTACTTAATTCCAAGGAGTTAGCAAAATTCCCCCTAAGGTTACAGAGATTTTGACTATGACTTATGAGATATGACACAACAACTGAATATGTCCCAGGGAAGCATCGGGTGACAGCTGATGCATTATCGACAGCTTCAAGCGATCTAGCTGAAGTGGGTGATGTCTGATTCTTGGAGGAAGTGGAAGTCTTTGCTTTAGCTATAACTGAAGATTTGCCGGCAACTGCTCAAAGGTTACGCCAAATTAGAAACCTACAGAAAGAGAACGAAGTCTGCGAAAAAGTAAGACAGTTCTGCCAAAAAGATTGGCCAGAATATATGCCGAATAACCCAGTCCTAAGAAAGTATTATTTGCAACGAAGCCATCTTACTATTGTTGAAGACTTACTAGTCTACGACGAAAGACTAGTTATACCTAGGGCTTTAAGATTTAGGTGTCTTAGAGAAACTATACCAAGGGCACTTAGGAATCAGCAAGTGTCAAGCAAGAGCTAGGAACTCAGTATGATGGCCAGGCGTTTCCAAGGAGATTAAAATCATGATCTCCAATTGCATTACATGTGCTACTACCAGACAGAACTGCAGAGAGCCACTGATGTCGTCTTCGTTTCCGTCCAGGCCATGGGAGCACCTAGGGATGGACCTCTTTGAATATAGAGGGAAGATTTTCGGCATTGTCTTGGATTATTACTCTAGATGGGTTGAAGTCAAACCAATACATGGCCAGAGTTCTGAAGCCATAATAAAATCACTGAAAGAGATTTTCACCACGCATGGGATTCCAGACCTAGTGATCTATGATAATGGTCCACAATTTGTGAATGAGGCCTTTCAGCAGTTTGCAGAAACATATGGGTTTGCCCATGTTACGAGTTCACCGAGGTGCCCCCAGAGCAATGGAGAAACAGAGAGGTGTTTGCACCGTGAAAATGCTACTAAAAAAAATGAGGATTTTCAGCTAGCGCTGTTAAATTACTGATCAACACCACCACTGAATGGGCCGGCTCCATGTGAGTTGCTAATGAGTAGGAGGTACAGGACACAACTACCCACATTCCCAAGCACCCTTCAACCACGAGTCAATGCTGAGGATCAGGAAAGAGTAGGTGAGAGAGAAGAGAAAGAAAGGTCATCTAAAATGGAGAATCATGATAAGTGTTACAGAGCTACGACCTGGAGATTTGATTTGGATTAAAGACCAGGGTCTATATGAGGAAGTGATAGAGAAATCTCCATATCCTCGGTCATACATAGTCCAGCCAGACCAAGGATGGATAAGGAGAAATAGAAGATCTTTGGTACTGGCACATCCGAATAAAGAATTGATGAAAGATCAAGAGAATCAGTGACCAGAGAGAGCTGATGAACTAGTGACACAACCAACAACAGACAACCAAAATGACAGTGAAGACAGAGAACATGAGTCATCCGATAGTTCCACTAACACACAGGAAAGTGAGGAAGAAGAACTGAAAGACTTAATACCCCAAACAAGTGAAAGAAGAACACACTATGGCAGAGTCATGAGAACCCCACAGCATTACAGACCAGATGAATGAAGTCAGAGACTTGGGGGAGATGCAGTAGAATGTACATAAGCTGTTGCTCGGTAGATTATATATATTGACCTTAAGCATCATCACAGGATGTAATGTCACGAGTCTATAGCTCGTGCTACTCAGTGTTCATATAGATACCCTAGTAAGAAGACCACTGTAAATAAACCCCTGTTACTTTGACCCAGAGTCTACTTTCCTCATTCAATACTAATAGCACATTGACATGATAGTATAGAAAGCTGCTGGTGCCTGTGGAACTATACGGCAAAAGATGAGGAAAATGGAAAATTGGGGGAAGGAGGAGAGGACAAAAAGGGAAAGAGCAGAAATAGGGAAACAAATAGAGGACAAATTTAGAGGAGAGAAATTGGAGATCAAGAAGGAAGGGAGAATTAAGGGGTACGAGGAGAAACTGTTGGAGAGAAGAAAAATTGAATCATTAAGGGAAGAAATGGGGAAGGCTAGGAGCAGACAAAGGGGAATTGGGAAAAGGGGAGCAATTGCAGGAAGAGGAGATATGAAACATTACATAATAATGTAATTTATTGATTCCCACACTGAGCAAACTTGTTCATTTAATTATGCAATTTCCAAAAAGTACATTACATTAATTCGTTTTATAAGACTACTAAAATATGGAGAGTTTGTTTCAGTGCAATGTAAAATCATGGAAAATTAACAAATGGATGATTGTCCTACTGTGAAATGTGCAATGTCAGGGTCTAATTTTCAGAATGGTTCTTTTGTCTAGCTACATAGTGCATGGTTCTATGGAAGAGCTGGCATGTTTCAAAGCATTTCTTTATGAGTTATTAGCAGATAGATTAAAGGAAACAAGTAATTTGACTGTCTGAAAGAATGGACACTGACGTATGGTAAAAACCACATTCCTAAAATTAGCACAGGACTTCACAAGCACAGTACCGTGCATAATTTCTTAATGGGAATTGAAAACGTTCCTATAAAGTAATGTTTGTAATGGATATTCCAATGTGCTTCAGTGAGGAATAAAGAATCTAAAGCAGCTACCTGGCTTATCATGTTGATGCTCTCGTGGACTGCAACACATGCCAAAAAAATGACATTCACACCCAAGTTCTAATTCTGATGAGTTCCTGATTTTGGGCAGGCCATCAATTTGAGACACAAAGCAAAGGCATTGAGGGGAGAAGGGAGAACAACACAGGCGCACATCTCCTGGTAATTACTTTCTGGAGCAGGTCACTTGTCTTCTCTACTCTACCCAATGACTGGTGTCTAGCCTTAGAAACTAAAGCATTCCCTGATTATAATCAGTTCTCTATTTCCTATGCAGTACACAATAGGCAATTCATAGAAACATAGAAATTTTACAGCACAGGAGGTGGCAATTTGGCCCATCATGTCTGTGCTGGCCAAAAAAGAGCTATCCAGCCTAACCCAACTTTCCAGCTCTTGGTCCATAGCCCTGGCGATTCAAGTACATATCCAAGTATTTTTTAAATACAACAAGGTTTTCTGCCTTTACCGCCCTTTCAGACAGTGAGTTCCAGACTCTCACCTCCCTCTGACTGAAAAAATTCTCCTCAACTTCCCCCTAATCCATCTACTAACTACTTTAAATCTATGCCTCCTGGTTATTGACCTCACTGCTAAGGAAAACAAATCCTTCCTATCCACTCTACCTAAGCCCCTCATAATTTTATAGACTTCAATTAAATCTCCCCTCAGCCTCCTCTGTTACTTTATGACAAAGATTTAAGATTCACATTTTGAAACTCTGATTCCATATATGGAATATAGGTTTTTAAATCATTACAATTTGAGGTTGTATTTTAGATTAAATAAAACTGCATTAAGAAGTGCTGCACATTCAAATAGTTGTTCATTGATGTAGTTGACTGTGTTTCCTACTGTGGAAAGTCTAGAAAATATTTGAGAAATACTGTTACATTTAAATAAACAAAATGCCGTGGTGCAGAAGTGAACGTTCAACTTGAGATGGGCTTCTTTACTTTGTCCGCTCTGCATAAGGAGCTAAAAACTTGCTTCACTCACAGAAAAATAATCCAGCTCATTACGTTGCAATAATTCTCTGAAATACAGGAGTCCATGGGAGAAACTAATTCAAATATAAACAGTGTTATTTGTTCAAGCATGTGTTTGATTGGCATTTCATATTAAAATGAACAGCAGTTATTTAAATTCACAGAATCACAGAATTGTTACAGCGCAGAAGGAGGCCATTCGGCCCATCGTTTCTGCACCGGCTCTCCGAAAGAGCAATTCACTTAGTGCCATTTCCCCATCTTCTCCCCATAATCCTGAACATTCTTCCTTTTCATATAACAGTCTAATTCCCTTTTGAACCTGCTTCCACCACACTCTCAGGTAGCGGATTCTAAAGCCTGGCTCAGGTATAAAATTAAAGCCCGACCTGACCACAGCCAACCCAGAAAAGACCCGGGCCACGAGTCCTTCAATTATTTTTCATGCCCGACCCGATCCAAAAATATCAAACACCAACCCGAAAATGTCAAACATGTTATTAGTACAGAAAAAAATTGCGTCAAAACTAGATTAAAAAGAAAACAATACAAAACAAAACCCGAATACAGCCAACCCAAACCTGACCCGACCTGAGCCCGAATGCTGGACACTGAATATAGACCAGACCCGACCCGAACCCGACACATGTAGTTGGGTTTGGTTGGGTTCAGGTTGGGTAGCCAGGCTTTAGTGCATTCCAGACCTTAACCACTCTCTGCATGAAAAAGGTTTTCCTCACGTCGTTTTTGCTTCTCTTACCCATTACTTTAAATCTGTGTCCTCTCGTTCTCGGTCCTTTCACGAGTGGGAACAGTTTCTCTCTATCTACTCTGTCTAGACACTTCATGATTTTGAATACCTCTATCAAATCACCTCTCAGTCTTCTCTTCTTCAAGGAGAACAGTCCCAACTTCTCCAATCTATCTTCCTAACTGAAGTTCTTCATCCCTGGAACCATTCTCATGAATCTTTTCTGCACTCTCTCCAATGCCCTCATATCTTTATAAAGTGCAGCACCTAGAGCTGAATGCAATACTCCAGCTGAGGCCGAACTAGTGTCTTATATAAGTTCAACATAACTTCTTTACTGTTGTACTCTATGCCCCTATTAATAAAGCCCAGGACACTGTATGCTTTAATAACCACTCTCTCAACCTGTCCTGCCACCTTCAATGACTTATGCACATATACACCCAGGTTCCTCTGCCCCTGCACCCCCCTTGGAACTGTACCCTTTCTTTTATATTGTCTCTCCATTTCTTCCTACCAAAATAATTATTTCACATTTCTCTGCATTGAACTTCATCTGCCACCTATCTGCCCATTCCACCAACTGGTCATAGATAAAAGCCAAATACTGCAGATGCTGGAAATTTGAAATAAAAACAGAAATTGCTGGAAATGCTCAGCAGGCCAGGCAGCATCTGTGGAGAGAGAAGCAGAATTAACGTTTCAGGTCTGTGACCTTTCATCAGCAACTTGTCTATGTGTTTTTGCAGTTCTACACTATCCTCCTCACAGTTCACAATGTTTCCAAGTTTCGTATCACCTGCAGACTTTGAAATTGTGCCCTGTACACCAAGGTCCATGTCATTAATATATATCCTGGGGAACTCCACTACAGATAGGGCGGCACAGTGGCGCAGTGGTTAGCACCGCAGCCTCACAGCTCCAGGGACCCGGGTTCGATTCCTGGTACTGCCTGTGTGGAGTTTGCAAGTTCTCCCTGTGTCTGCGTGGGTTTTCTCCGGGTGCTCCAGTTTCCTCCCACAAGCCAAAAGACTTGCAGGTTGATAGGTAAATTGGCCATTATAAATTGTCACTAGTATAGGTAGGTGGTAGGGAAATATAGGAACAGGTGGGGATGTTTGGTAGGAATATAGGATTAGTGTAGGATTTGTATAAATGGGTGGTTGATGTTCGGCACAGACTCGGTGGGCCGAAGGGCCTGTTTCAGTGCTGTATCTCTAATCTAAACAAAAACCTTCCTCCAGCCTGAAAGACATCCATTAACCACGACTCTTTGTTTCCTTTCACTCAGCCAATTCCATATCCATGTTGCTATAACTTTGTTCACAAGTCTGTTGTGTGGCACTGCATCAAATGCCTTTTGAAAGTCTACGTACATCACATCAACTGCATTGCCCTTATCAATCCTCTCAGTCACCTCGTCAAAAAAATTCCAGCAAGTTAGTCAAACATGATTTTCCCTTAAGAAATCCATGCTGGTTTTCTTTAATTAACCCGCATTTGTCCATGTGACTATTAATTTTGTCCTGAATTATTCTTTCTAGAAGTTTCTCCAAAACTGAAGTTAAACTGACTAGCCTGTAGTTGCTGGGCTTACTTTGCACCCTTTTTTGAACAAGGGTTTAATGTTTTCAATTCACCAGTCCTCTGGCACCACCCCTGCGTCTAAGGAAGACTAGCTAAGATAACTATGATGGTTGGTGAGAAATATGACCACTGCTCCTCCTTGTACTAGAAAACAATAAATAGTTTGCAATTTCTATGATAAGGCGTGCTGTAATTCATTTTCACATTTCCCGATCCAATCTGGAGTCAGACAGGGCTGTCCTCTCTCCCCGGTCTTGTTTGTTTGCTGTATTGAACCCTTTGCTGAGTCTATTAGGAAGGATGCGAGCATAAGAGGGGTGACAATGCCAGGCAGCGGAGACACTCAGGTGAAAACCTCCCTGTACATGGATGACGTCGCCGTCTTCTGCTCGGATCCGCTGTCCGTGCGCAGACTGATGAGCATCTGTGACCAGTTCGAACTGGCTTCGGGAGCCAAAGTTAACCACGGCAAGAGTGGGGCCATGTTCTTTGGGAACTGGGCTGACCGATCCTTTGTCCCCTCCGCCGTCAGGTCAGATTACCTGAGGGTGCTGGGGATATGGTTCCGAAGGGCCGGGGCGTGCACCAAAACCTGGGATGAGCGAGTAGCCAAGGTACAACAAAAGTTGAGCATGTGGGGTCAGCGATCTCTCTCCATTGTGGGTAAGAACCTGGTCGTCAGGTGCGAGGCGCTCACTTTGTTGCTGTACCTGGCGCAGGTCTGGCCCATTCCCCACTAAAATGGACCGGGTCTGGAGGGACATGATGTTCAAATCTCTAGATAAGGGCGGGAAAAACGTACCCAACGTGGCCCTCATCCTGATGACCACCTTCGTGTGCGGCTGCATCAAGCTGTGTGTAGACCTCCAGTACGAAAACTCCAAGTGTCACTACGTGCTGAGGTTCTATCTGTCCCCGGTGTTGCGAAGGATGGGCCTGGTCACATTGCCGTGGAACGCTCCATGCAGTTGGACCGTGCCGTACCATCTATCCTTCGTGGAGCAGTTTCTGCGGGAAAACACCTTTGACCACCAATCCATCAGGCGGTGGTCTGCACGGAATGTCCTCAAGGCCCTACGGGAAAAGGAGACGGTGGATCCTGTCGGATGGTTCCCCGAGCAGACCGCCAAAATCATTTAGCGGAATGCCTCATCACCAGAACTTTCAAACAAGCACCAAGATGTAGCTTGGCTGGTGGTGAGAAGAGCCCTCCCCGTCAGGTCCTTCCTGCACGCCCGAAGTCTCGCCCCCTCCGCGCAATGCCCCCGCGGTGGCTGTGGTGGGGAAGAGACGGTTGCCCAGCTACTCCTGGAATGTGTCTTCGCAAAGCAAGTGTGGAAAGAGATGCAGTGGTTTTTGTCGAGGTTCATCCCAAGCAGCTCTGTAACACAGGAGTCTGTGCTCTATGGGCTGTTCCCAGGGACGCACACCGAGACAAACATCAACTGCTGCTGGAGGACTATCAATTCGGTGAAAGATGCCCTTTGGTCTGCCCGAAACCTGCTGGTCTTCTAGCGCAAAGAGTTGTCCACGACCGAATGTTGCAGACTGGCACATTCCAAGGTCCAGGACTACGTGCTGAGGGACGCACTAAAGCTTGGGGCAGCCACAGCAAAGGCTCAATGGGGAAAGACCACAGTGTAAGGTCCCCCCACCAAGCTGAACTGAGGGGCTGGATCCATGGAAAACCCCTCGAACTGTATCGGGCAAATTTTGGGTGCTGTAAATGTAAAAATGTATATGGCATGACAATGAAATGGAAGGGTTGTGAGTCAACTCATGATTGTATTGAAGGAAACTGATCACCTTTGCACTGTTTGTATTTTTTGACTTGATGCTGTTTTAAACTGTTTGGGAATGTAATTTTTACAGATTTTTATGAATAAAGTATATTTTGGAAATATAAAAAAAAATTCATTTTCATATGCAGTATTAATTAATCACAGCATGCCTTAGCATAGAAATTGCAAGCTATTTATTGTTTTCTAGTAGAAGGAGGAGCAGTGGTCATATTTCTCACCAACCATCACAGTTTTCTAGCTGATCTAATTCCTTTTGAAGACTTGGAAGACAAACTCAATAACTATCAGGACCTGTGAATTTAAATAACTATCAAACCTTTCATAATTTTAAAAACCTCTATTAGATCACCCCTCAGCCTTCTTTTTTCAAGAGAAAAGAGATGCAGCCTGTTCAACCTTTCCTGATATATACACCCACGCATTTCTGGTATCATCCTTGTCAGTCTTCTCTGCGCCCTCTCCAGTGCCAGTATATTTTTTTTATAATATGGCGACCAGAACTGCACAGAGTACTCTAACTGATGAGGGTAATGTGGTTGACGTGGTGTACATGGACTTCCACGAGGCATTTGATAAAGTGCCACATAACAGACTTGCCAGCAAAGTTGAAAACCATGGAATAAAAGGGACAGTGCTCGCATGGAAAAGAAGTTGACTGAGAGGAAAGAGAGAGTAGTTTTGAATGGTTACTTTTCAGACTGGAGGAATGTTTACTGTGGGGTTCCCCAGGGGTCAGTACCAAGACAACTGCTTTTCTTGATATATTTGAATATATATGTATTCTTAACATAGAAACATCGAAAAATAGGAGGAGTAGGCCATTTGGCCCTTCGAATCTGCTCCGCCATTCATTACGATTATGGCTGATCCTCCAACTCAGTAACCTGTTCCCGCTTTCGCCCAATACCCTTCGATCCCTTTAAACACAAGAGCTATATCTAACTCCTTCTTGAAAACATACAATGTTTTGGCCTCACCTGCTTTCTGTGGTAGCGAATTCCACAGGCTCACCACTCTCTGGGTGAAGAAATTTCTCCTCATCTCAGTCCTGAAAGGTTTACCCAGTATCCTTAGACTATGACCCCTGGTTCTGGACTCCTCCACCATCGGAATATCCTTCCTGCATCTACCCTGTCAAGTCCTGTTAGAATTTTATAGGTTTCTATGAGATCCCCCTCACTCTTCTGAACTCCAGTGAATATAATCCTAACCGATTCAATCTCTCCTCATACATCAGTCCCGCCATCCCAGGAATCAGTCTGGTAAACCTTCGCTGCACTGTCTCTATAGCAAGAGCATCCTTCCTCAGTTAAGGAGACCAAAACTGCACATAATATTCCAGGTGTGGCCTCACCAAGGCCATTTTCCCCACTACCGACGTCAGGCTGACTGGTCTATAATTCCCTGCTTTCTCTCTACCTCCCTTTAGTGGGGTTACATTAGCTACCCTCCAATCTGTAGGAACTGTTCCAGAGTATATAGAATCTTGGAAGATGACCACCAATGCATTCACTATTTCTCGGGCCACTTCCTTAAGTACTCTGGGACGCATACCATCAGGCCCTGGGGATTTATCGGCCTTCAATCCCATCAATTTCCCCAACGCCATTTCTCGACTAATACTGATTTCCTTCAGTTCCACTCTCTCACTAAGCCCTGTGTTCCCCAACATTTCTGGTATGATATTTGTGTCCTCCTTTGTGAAGACAGAACAAAAGTATGCATTTAGTTGGTCAGCCATTTCTTTATTCCCCATAATAAATTCCCCTGTTTCTGACTGTAAGGGACCTACATTTGTCTTCACCAATCTTTTTCGCTTCACATACCTATAGAAACTTTTACAATCAGTTTTGATATTCCCTGCAAGCTTACTCTCGTACTCTATTTTCCCCTTCTTAATCAATCCCTTGGTCCTCCTTTGCTGAATTCTAAACTGCTCCCAATCCTCAGGTCTGTTGTTTTTTCTGGCGAATTTATATGCCTCTTCCTTGGATCTAATGCTAACTCTAATTTCCCTTGTAAGCCATGGTTTGGCCACCTTTCCAGTTTTACTTTTGCACCAGACAGGGATAAACAATTGTTGCAGTTCATCCATGCACTCTTTAAATGTCTGCCATTGTCTATATACAACCCCCACTAACGTTTTTTGCCCCTTAGTGTTTCTCAGCTCTACCCATACAGATTCCACATCGTCAGAGCTAATATCTTTCCTCGCTATTGCGTTAATTTCCTCTTTAACCAACAATGCAACTCCACCACCTTTTGCTTTTTGTCTGTCCTTCCTAAATACTGAATATCCCTGGATGTTCATTTCCCATCCCTGGTCACCTTGCAGCCATGTCTCCATAACCCCGACTATATGATACCCGTTTACATCTATTCTTGATAATGACCCAGACTTGGGTGTACAGGGCACAATTTCAAAATTTGCAGATGGCACAATACTTAAAAGTATTGTTAACTGTGAGGAAGATAGTGATAGACTTCAAGGGGTCATAGACAGGCTGATGAAATGGGCGGACATATAGCAGATTAAATTTAATGCAGAGAAGTGTGAAGCGATACATTTTGGTAGGAGGAATGAAGAAAGGCAATATAAAATAAATGGTGTAATTCTAAAGGGGGTGTAGGAACAGAGAGACAGAGTGGGTATATGTGCAAACTCATTGAAGGTGGCAGGGCTGAATAAGGAAGTGGTTAAAAAGGCATACGGGATCCTGGGCTTTATAAATAGAGGCACAGAGTACGAAAGCAAGGAAGTTCTGATGAGCCTTTGTAAAACTCTGGTTTGGCCTCAACTGGAGTATCGTGTCCAATTCTGGATACCACACTTTAGGAAGGATGTGAGGCCATAGAGAGGGTGCAGAAAAGGTTTGCAAGAATGGTTCCAGGGATGAGGGACTTCTGTTATGTGGATAGATTGGAGAAACTAGGGTTGTTCCCCTTAGAGAAGAATAGGTTGCAAGGAGATTTGATAGATGTGTTCAAAATCATGAGAGGTCGAGACAGAATAGATGGAGAGAATCTGTTCCCATTGATGGAAGGGTCGAGAACCAGAGGACACCAATATAAGGTGAATGGCAAAAGAACCAACAGCAACATGAGGAAAAAATTTTTTACGAAGTGAGTTGTTAGAATCTGGAATGCACTGCCTGAGCATGTGGTGGAGCCAGATAGCATCATGGCTTTCAAAAAAGAGAAAAAAATTGCAGGGCTATGGGAAAAAGGCAGGGGAGTAAAACTAGCTGAGTTACTCTTGCAGGGAGCTGACATAGACACAATGGGCCTAATTGCCTTCTGTAACCATCCTATGATACTTTGACTATTATTATTTAACAGATTTGTTTGACAACTAAATCGTAAAACAAGTTTGTGTAAATGTTATTCTACTACCTTTCAAAGACAACAACAATTCCATGAAGGCTCAATGTAGAACTGATAGCTAAGATAATCTGGAAATGGGATCTCGGTTTGTCTCCTAGGAACACTATGGGCTGAATTTTATTCTCCCGTCACCGGGAGTGGCAGTGGGCGAATAAAATGGCAGCCTGCATATGCAGGCCGTGCACCGCCATTGCCCCGCAATCTACCGCATGGCAGCTCAAGAAAATACGTCGGCCGGGTCGCCCGCCCACCCCAATCACATGGTGGGAGGTGGGCTCTGTGATGCCAGCAAACCTGTGCGCACGTGCTGGTGCCATTTTTAAAGGGCAGCCAGACCTGCCGCTAAGTTTAAATATTTAAAACCATAAACCACGCCCCCCCCCCCCAGTACACCACAATAAAAAACAAAATCGCCTCTTCCCTCCCAATAACACTTACAGATAATAGTTGCCCTCTCCCCCCCACCAAAAGACTTACATGCAAAACTTGAACTTCCCCCCCCAACCAACCAAACTGTTCAAAGTGCAGAGGTCACTCCTTCGCGCCCTCCCCTACACTATTAATGCACATTTGAGCCCGAAACCACTCCCCACCCCCCCACCCACCAACTACACTGAAAATCCTAAGTACCCCTCCTTTCCAACCTCGGTGGTGCCAGCTTTCCCTGGACGGGAAAGTAAAAGTGCTTGAGTGCCGGCCACCACTCAGAAGATCTCAGATCTCAGACAGGTAAGATCACTGACAATTTTATTTAAATCTATTCGTTTTCTTAATTTACATATTCAAAGTCAGATCCCATCGCCCAACAGAGGGTGGGGAGCGCCGTGGAGCCTCGCCACCGCCGGAAAGATCGGGCCTGGCACTCACGGCGTCGAGCCGCTGCCGGTTCAATATTCCAGCCCCCCACCACCACCACCACGGATGCTGGCATTAGGACCTCAACAAATTCCAGCCCTATGAATTTTACTTAGATATCAGGGCAAGTGGAAACATTGTCTGGATCTGGAAAGTTAGGGCTCAATGGTAATGGTACAAAATGTCAAAGCTAAAAATATCTAGAGAAAAATGAAAGAAAAAATGGTAAAAAAAAGTAAATATAGGACTGTATGTTGCAATAGGAATAATGGTGAGGCTAACAGCACTCACCATTATAAGGGGGTAAATCAGACAGCAACTTCTGGTGTCCACACATGTGCAGTTAAACATGGAAATCTGGAAGTTGCTGTCAGAGATATCCCACTCCTCCAGAGGGTGCGCTGTTGCAATTTTTGCCAATAGACACAGCACTGAAATGAATGCAATGGCGTGAATGTGGTTTACTTGCCCACGAGTTCCCCATTAAAGACAGCAGAAAAAGTTAGGGCTGGTGCCTTCTGGAGTAAGTCAGTTTTTAATAGTGTGATAATTGATCATTATTACCGTACGATCTCTCTGGCCTTTAAAAATTAATTTTAAAATGTGAAGCCTCATTCCCTCAGAAGATAATTAGTGTTGGAGATTTTAAAAAGCACTCATTATAATATTATAACTCAACACTAATTCTAAGACTGTTGAGCACAGTTTTCAGTTTCCTCTATTAATATCTTCCCTCTTTACCCCTTCCCATGCTGCGGTATGATGCTATGCGCAGTAATGGGTCATGAGGCCTTCGAACAAACTAACCATTTTTTCATTTGTGAACACAGACCATAAGTGTCAGTGGTCTATTCAAGATGGGGTTATCACAGCTGATTTCAGTATTATCCTGCCATGTCTGATCACTTGATGATATAGTAGAAACCAAGCTGTATTTTTCTCCACCATAACCCAGGAAACCTGTGGTCTGTTATAGTATTCTTCTTCCCTTTGTCCAATGGAAATTCTTGTGTACAATGCTTTAGATGGTACCTCCCAGAGGATGCAGGAGATTCCAGTTTAGATTTATGCCGTGCTAGCTGTGTCCCACAAGAAATATGCACAAGATTGAAGAGCTCATCTGCTTCAGTCTTTCCCATGAAGTCAGTAAACCTTTCTTCATTACAGTCAGTTGCAAGGGACTGCATGGATTTGGTAGCTGATTTTCCCACCATGCAGCCTGAACTCATGTTTCTAATGGAGTTTGAGCCTAAACCCCCAGATAGGTTTTGCAACAGAACCTCCAATATGCAGTTTAATACGGAGAAATGTTGCCGACATATCTTTGCTGTGAATGTTAATTTTATGCCACTACTACAAGTTATCCCTTAATAGTGAGCTGCAGCCCTTTAATAACTGTTGCTTCACAGGATTTTATGGCCCCAACCTATAGGCGATGCTCTCTGGCCAAATTTTTCATATGCCAATAACCAATTCAAATTACCTCATAAAAGTTAACATAACCTTTCCTAAGCTGGCAGCAACGGCCAGCACAATCCAAAGTTTGCTCGTCTTGCAAAATCAATGCTTAGGTCTTCATGGTTCAGTTGGTAAACTCACTGAATTATACCTTTTATAATACAAGTAGTTGGTAGATTAAATAACTTTGAACAAATAACTTTTCAGTTTGAATGTAGCACCAGACGGCTGTAGTGATAGAAATGTTTATATAACAATTACTTTGCCATGGCTTGTTGGCGAAGAGGTAAAGATTCAATGATAAAGTTTGCAGATAAATCAAATATGAAGTTTGTAAGCGAGACTCTGGGTGATATTATTCCTGCCGATTAAATCAAAGATGCACTGTAGGAATAGAAAGTCTCTTTGATGATGCTGTGGGTCATGCAATATCGTCAAAGGAGAAAGTCAAAGGCCTCTTGCTAAGTGCAATAAATAAGTCAATACTAGATGGAAACAAATTTCTACAAAATAATCTCTATTCAATTTTAGGAGAAGTTAGACACAATAATTTGTAGAAGCTAGGGCAGCATGTTCAAGCAGAACTTAAAGATTTGTCTTCTGCTTTCTTTTAGTGTCAGCCTTGGCTCAGTGATAGCACGCTTGCCTCTGAGTAACAAGGTTGGAGATCAAGGCCAACTCCAGTCACTTGACTACATAATCTAGACTTACACTTCAGTGCAGTAATGAGTTGCCATCTTTTGGCTAAGATGGCAAAAGAATCAAAGGCAAGATGAGATTTTGTTTTTTAAGCAGAGAATTGTTATGATCTGGAATGCACTACTTGAAAAGGTGGTAGAATCAGATTCAATAATAACATTCAAAAGAGAATTGGATAAATACTTGAAGGGGAAATATTTGCAGGGCGATGGGGAAAGGGCGAGGGAATGCAACTAATTGGATAAATCTTTCAAGGAGCCTGCAGAGGTGCGATTGATAAATGGCCTCCTTCTGTACTGCATCATTCTACCATTATATGATAATAAACCAAAGCCCCATCTGTCCTTGCAGGTGAACAAGAAAGATTCATGGCACTATTCGAAGATGAACAGTGTTCTGGCAAACACTTATTGCTCATGATGCTTCGCTAAAACAGATTGCATAGTCATTTATCTCTTTGCTGTTTATGGGACTTTATTGTGTGCAAATTGGTTGCTGTCTGCGCTTACAATTCTAACAGTGACTTCGTGTCAAAAGTACTTCACTGGCCTGAGGTCCTAAAAGGCATTATATAAATGCAGGTTTTTTCTTTTAGACAACAAAAGCAGCAAACGAAAATTACTTTAAACGTACAATATTAAGATCAAGTTTCAACATTATTTGAAAACCTCAATTTCAAAAAGACATAAAATGTAAACTATTTCTCAGTACAAGTAATTAAAAAAAAACTCCTAGCAGTGCATCTGTTTGGGGAAAAATTGTAAGCAACTAGTTAAGAACAGAACATAAAAAGTCAAGAATAAGGAAAAAGTGTTTCTGCTCTTCCAGTTCACACTTTCAATAATTCAACTCACTCAGCCTAGTATCCAACTACATTTTGAAGGTCCCTAATATATTTGATTCCACAACATTGCCCGTTCGATCATTCCAAAGATCTTGCACTCTTTGAGTAAAGACATTTTAAAGGCTTGTCCTCTTGTTCTATTGGCTTAACAGATCTTAAAGTAAAATTCTTTCCACCATCCATGTCAACTCAGAGACAGTTGTTATAATCAGTACATCCTAACAACATTTACTTATGACATGCTTTATACATGATGATTAATGACTCTGAATGCATCAATAAACAAATATGAATTGTTTCATAAAAACATGACACCGCTTTTATTTGTTTCATTTTCTATTAAGAGGAAACTCCAACAGCGACCAAGCAAATGTATTTGCGAGAAAAGTGGGTAAGTTTTTGTGTAGTTTTTTAAAAATTGCATAGCACAAAGAAATTGCACAGCATTTTGACAGCTCTCTGCAGCAATGAATAGATGTGACAAAGCTTATTTGCATGCCAAATTTCCTTTCACTGGGAGCTTTGTTGAAGGATAATTATATCCACAGGATTCCAAGGAGCTTTTTTGGTGAATGTAAGTTTTTAAAAAAGTATCAAACTCTGATTTTTGCTCCAAATAGTTTTCTTCTCATTTCCTTCATCTCAATGGTGAAGTACTTTGGGTGGGCAGAGTGGCGGCAGAGATGGGAAAGGGTAAATGACAACCCAGCCCTTTACTAATGTTGCAATGACTGGTGGAAGGTGAAATTTCCTTTCCCACTTCAGGAAAGCATCAATCTCTGTTTAGTACTTCTCCAGAAGCAATCCAGTTGAGATCAGGAAATTTAGATTTTTTAGTTCTAACATTTCCTTCTATGTATTCCAGCTGAATCTTAATTCACATCTGTGTGTGCTTTAGAAAGTGCAAGCAAGATATTCAAACATTGTGATACGTCCTGTTCTCAGACATTTTTACATAAATACACAGGAAAATGTTGGCCTTGCACCAACTGAGGATGTGGTTTGAAGACAAGCTTGTGAGAACTTGTTTTTGACAGCTGCTAAACTAAATGAAAGGTCAAAAGCTCAGTTTTATATGTGTTACAAGCAACTTTAAGCTACTAATTTAGTTCTCACCAAAAGACAGTCAAACCACTGGAACCAGCTTTATAAGAAAATGTGTTGCACTTTGGATTTTTTTTTTAAAAACAAGTTTGTGCCAAACAACAATTCATCTTAAACAGAAAGATTAGGGGAGAGACAACACATTCTTACCAATTCAATTAGGAAGTAGAACAAAGCTTTGTTACCAAATAGGTTAAGGTGAGCGGTGCAGAACCTCCAGTTGGACCTGCTGTAAAGGCTCCACTTCAAACTCCATCTGGTCTAGGCTAGCAACAACTGACATTAGATGGAACTAATGATTCAGCTTTGAGCTCACTTCCGTAGTCAATCTATCCCCTCCCCCATGCTTTAATTTGATTCATCAGCACGTTTTAAAGTGCTGACGTTCTGCCTCTTTCTGCTCACCCAACATCAAAGTAATTCCCGACTGGTTACTTTAGTACTTGGTCTTACAGTTGGCAGGCACTCAGCTCAATAGTGCTGTTCAAAATTAGATTTTGAATTTATGTGCCGGTGGAGTGAAGTGGAACTAAACAACATCCTCTGTTTTTTTCCCCAAAAATATACTTTATTCATAAAAATCCATTAAAAAAAAGTACAAAACAGTTCCAAGTTGACATTCCAGAAAGTGCAAAAGAAATCAGTTTCCTTCAATACAGAATGTGAGTTGCCTCACAACCCTTCCATTCCATTTTGCATGCAACGTACGTATTCATTACACAACGAAACCATATTTTGATGTATACAGCCCGAGGGGTTTTACACAGGTTCCAGCCCCTCGATTCACTATGGTGGGAGGACCTTATACTGTGGCCTTTCCCCATTGAGCCTTTGCAGCGTCTGTCCCAAGCTTTAGTGTGGTCCCTCAACACGTAGTCCTGGACATTGGAATGTGCCAGTCTGCAACATTTGGTCGTAGACAATTCTTTACACTGGAAGACTACCAAGTTGGGGCAGACCAAAGAGCGTCTTTCACCAAATTGATGGTCCTCCAGCAGCAGTTGATGTCCATCTTAGTATACGTCCCTGGGAACAGACCGTAGAGCACAGACTCCTGAGTTACCAAGCTGCTCGGGATGAACCTCGACAAAAACCATTGCATCTCTTTCCACACTTGCTTTGCAAAGGCACATTTCAGAAGGAGGTGGGCAACAGCCTCTTCTCCACCACAGCCACCTCGAGGGCAGCGTGCGGAGATGGTGAGATTCCGGGCGTGCACCAGCCAAGCTACGTCTTGGTGCTTGTTTGAAAATTCTGGTGATGAGGCATTCTGTCAAATGACTTTGGTAGTCTGCTTGAGGAACCACTCGACAGGATCCACCATCGCCTTTTCCCGTAGGGCCTTGAGGACATTCCATGCAGACCACTGCCTGACGGATTGGTGGTCAAAGGTGTTTTTCTGCACAAACTTTTCCATGAAGGATAGGTGGTACAGCATGGTCCAACTGGATGGAGCGTTCTGTGGCAATGTGGCCAGACCCATCATTCAGGACAGATAGAACCTCAGCATGTAGTGACGCTTGGTGTTTGCGTACTGGGGTTCTACGCACAGCTTGATGCAGCTGCACACAAAGGTGGCCACCAGGATGAGGGCGACGTTGGGTACGTTTTTTCCCCCTTTATCTACAGGTTTGAACATTGGGTCCCTCTGGATACGGTCCATTTTGGATCTCCAGATAAAGTGGAAAATGGCTCGGGTGACCGTCTTGGTGCAGGAGTGGGGTATGGGCCAGACCTGTTCCACGTACAATAACAATGTGAGTTCCTTTCACTTGATGACCAGGTTCTTACCCACAATGAAGAGAGAACGCTGCTTCCATATGCTCAGTTTATAGTTTATCATGGTTACTCGCTCCTTCCAGGTTTTGGCGCACGCCCTGGCCCCTCCGAACCAAATCCTCAGCACCTTCAGGTAGTCTGACCTGACTGTGAAGGGGACAAAAGATTGGTCAGCCCAATTCCCAAAGAACAATGCCTCGCTCCCGAAGCCAGTTCGAACTGGTCGCAGATGCTCATCAGCCTGCGCAATGACAGTGGATCAGAGCAGAAGATGGCGACGTCGGCCATATACAGGGAGGCTTTGACCTGAGTGCCTCCGCTGCCTGGGATTGTCACCCCTCTTATGCCCGCATCTTTCCTAATGGACTCAGCAAAAGGTTTGATACAGCAAACAAACAGGAGAGGGGAGAAAGGACAGCCCTGTTTGACTCCAGATTTGATT
Organism: Heterodontus francisci; assembly: GCF_036365525.1. Lineage (NCBI taxonomy): Eukaryota > Metazoa > Chordata > Chondrichthyes > Heterodontiformes > Heterodontidae > Heterodontus > Heterodontus francisci. The sequence goes on from NC_090402.1 coordinate 27,600,700, forward strand.
GGGAAACTTTCTGATTCCCACCCATTGATTGAGACTGCGCTACTGATGTTTGTGTGGAACAGTTGGATCCAATTGTGCATCCCCTCCCCAAACCCCATTTTGGAGAAAACGTCCATCATGTATGTGTGCGATATCCCGTCAAAAGCCTTCTCCTGGTCCAAGCTGATGAGGAAGGTGTCCACCCTCCTGTCCTGTACATAGGCAACCATATCCCTGAGTAGTGCGAGGCTATCAGAGATCTTCCTGCCGGATACAGTACAGGTCTGGTCAGGGCGAATCACCAACTCTAGAGCAGACTTGACTTGACTGGTGATGACTTTGGACAGAACCTTGCAGTCTACGTTAAGCAGTGAGATGGGCTACCAATTTCTAATTTCTGCCCTCTCCTCATTCCGCCTGTAGATGAGGGTGATGATGCCTTTCCTCGTGGATTCTGACATGCTGCCGGCCAGAAGCATACTCTCGTACACTTCCAGAAGGTCTGGGCCAATCCAATCCCACAGAGTCGAATACAACTCAACCGGTAAGCCGTCGCTTCCCAGAGTTTTACTCGTCTTGAAGGACCTGACGGCCTTTGTCAGCTCGACCATAGCGGTGGAACTGAACAACATCCTCTGTGATTGTAACTGTGGTGTATTATCCCTCCTCAACTCCTCCACAGCGTGTGCCCCCTCGTAGACCATTTGATCCTTCTCCAATACCTCTTTGTCATCCTGCTCCATGGAACAGCTCTCGTAGGGTTCCATTTCTACCTATTGAATGTAACGAGCACATGTCCAGCAATGCTTCCTTCCCGTACCCTCACCTCCAGACTACCCCAAGGATCTATTCCACTTCCTCATCTACATGCTACCCCTTGGCAACATCATCTGCAGACATGGGATTAGCTTCCACATAAATGCTGATGACATAAAGCTCTACCTCTCCACTACCCTTCTTGACCCTGTAGCTGCCTCTGTGATTTTAGACTGCTGATCCAACATAGAGTCTGTAAGATCAGCTGGTAACTGTTATAGCTGCTTCTATAATAGGCAAGCACCCAGCTGTGTTCCAACTTTAAATTTAAACAGTGGCAGCAAGCAGGCCAGAGCTGACTGCTGAGTATTTATTGACTGTAAGAGCAGCTGTTACAGTAACCAGCTTCAATGTTAGGTGAGTGAAGAGAGACAGATCGTTGGCATTTTACAACATTCATTCTGCTGATTAAATTTAAAATGCTGCTGATAGCAGAAACTGACTGGGGATGAGAGAAACTACTAAAGTTTCCCCAACAGCTGACCATGCTTTTAGCCATTCCCCTCAATTACCCCAAATCAAATCACTTGTCTTAATAATAGACAGTGAAAAAGTAATTAATTAACTATGCTTAAAGAGAATTATTTCATGATTAGGTGTTACTTAGCTGGCAAACACAAACAGTAACAGTGACAACAATTCAAAAGTACTAATTGACTGTAAAGTACTCTGTAACGTTGTGAAAGGCTTTATATAACTGCAAGATATTTCTTTAATCAAACAGGTTTTTCTAAAACTCTGATAGCCACATGAACTGATTATTTCCGAGTTCAAATTTTTGAAGAATGCTGAATTACCTGACATTCCTTCTGCTTAAAAAGAGGTTTTTGTGATTATGTCAGTCAAAGAATAAAGGATAAGCTATTGACTCTAATGCAAACTTTATGATGAAGTCGTCTAATACAAAGATATTACTAGATAAAGAAAGACTTGCACTTTACAACTAATGAAGTACTTTTAAAAAGAGTAGTCACTGTAGAAATGTAGGAAATGCGGCAGACAGGGCCTTGGTTTAACATTTCATATACAGCACAACACTCCCGCAATACTGCACTGAAATGTCAGATTATGTGCTCAAAGAAGTCTTGCTACAATTGTACAGGGCTTTGGTGGCCCCACAACTGGAGAACTGTGCATAGTTTTGGTGTCCATATCTAAGGAAGGATATATTTGATTTGGAGGCGGTACAGCGAAGGTTGACTAGATTGGTTCCTGTGAATGAGAACATTATCCTATGATGAGATGCTGAGTAAATTGGGTCTATCTCTTCTGGAGTTTAGAAGAATGAGAAGTGATCTTATTGAAACATACAAAATTCTGAAGGGGCTTGACAGGGTAGACACAGAGACTGTTTCCATTGGCTGGGGAATCTAGAACACAGGGGCACAGTCGCTGATCTTCGCTTATGATTGCACAATGTTCAGCACCATTTGCGACTCCTCAGATACTGGCCAGAATTTGACAGTGGGCGGACTGAAACCAGACTCCGACGTAAATGTCGGTGACGAACCCGCTCCCGCCCAGCCTGGGGATCCGTCACGTATTTTACGGATTCCCAGGCTTTAATTGGCCCGAGCCGGGACTTCCACCCACTTGAGGGAGGAGGTCCCGTCTCAGTGAGCTGCCGGCCAATCAGCAGGCCAGCAGCTCTTAGTCTCAGCAGCGCCACTGGGAGCGGTAGCCAATGCTGGGACTGCAGCCCAGCCGATGCCATGGACCCGAGAGAGTGGGTAAGTTTGGGTTGCCTCACCGGGGGTGGGGGGGGGGGTCGGTCGTGCCCTGGTGAGACTAGGGTGGTTGTTTGGGGGAAGGGGTGAGTCTTGGATCCTGGGGGTGGGTTGGGAGGCGGGGGCGGCCCTCAATCGGGCACCCTGTGCCCAACTGCCATGCCCCCCCACAAGGCGCGGAAAGGCTGGCAGCTATCGCTGAGCAGCCTTTCACGTCCCCAGCACACCCGCTTGCCACGGGTAAAATACGCGTGGAGGCAGGCGAGGGCCTTTAAGTGGCCATTAAGTGGCCAATTAAGGGTCTTGATTGGCCTCGGGCAGGTGGGCCGTTTCCCAACCCCTCCCCCCCCCCCCCCCCCCCCCGACCTCCGTAAACTTGCCCGGAGGCAGAATCGGGGCGGTTAGGCCTCCTGGAACCTGCCGCTCAATTTTACGCCGGCCCCACGCCACCATCCGACCCGCTGGGATGGCGTAAAATTCCAGCCACTGAAGCATTCCGTGTAGAAATGCAGCAAGACCTGGACGATATCCAGGCTTGGGCTCATAAGTGGCAAGTAACATTCGTGCCACACAAGTTCCAGGCAATGACCATCTCCAAATAGAGAGAATCTAACCATCTCCCCTTGATATTCAATGGCATTACCATCGCTGAATTCCCCCACTATCAACTTCCTGAGGGTTACCATTGACCAGAAACTGAACTGGAGTAGCCATATAAAAACAGATCAGGCTTGAGTCATAGCCATTTACAGCATAGGAGGCGGCCATTCAGTTTGAGGAGCCGTATGGTCTACTCCTGCTCCGATTTATTATGTTCTTTTGACTCTGGAGTGGGATCTCAGTAGTTGTTACCAATCATGTGAGTGGAAGATGTCATGCTTTTGTAGATGCTGTGGGATTATCCAAATGCAAAAAAGTTTTGAGAACGTATCACAAGTAATAATGCAGATCAAATCATGGAATAGGAGGGTCAGTGTCCAAATGGATAAAAAATTGGCTTAAGAACAGAAAACAGCGAGTCGTAGTTATGAAACAAAAACAAGAAATGCTGGATTCACTCAGCAGGTCTGGCAGCATCTGTGGAAAGAGAAGCAGAGTTAACGTTTCGGGTCAGTGACCCTTCTTCGGAACTGACAAATATTAGAAAAGTCACAGATTATAAACAAGTGAGGTGGGGGTTGGGCTTGTAGTCGTAGTTATGGTTGTTTTTCAGCCTGGATGATGGTAGACAGTCGTGGTCCCCAAGGGTCAGTGCTGGGACCACTCTTTTTTTTGCTATATAAGTGACTTGGGTCTTGTAATACAGAGCAGAATTTCAAAATTTGCTGATGACACCAAATTTGGAGGTGTGGCAAACAGGTAGGAGGATACAAACCACCTGCAACAGTGGCGCAGTGGTTAGCACCGCAGCCTCACAGCTCCAGCGACCCGGGTTCAATTCTGGGTACTGCCTGTGTGGAGTTTGCAAATTCTCCCTGTGTCTGCGTGGGTTTCCTCCGGTTTCCTCCCACATGCCAAAGACTTGCAGGTTGATAGGTAAATTGGCCATTATAAATTGCCCCTAGTGTAGGTAGGTGGTAGGGGTATATAGGGACAGGTGAGGATGTGGTAGAAATATGGAATTAGTGTAGGATTAGTATAAAAATGGGTGGTTGATGGTCGGCACAGACTCGGTGGGCCGAAGGGCCTGTTTCAGTGCTGTATCTCTAAATAAATAAAAAATAAATAGTTAGGCTAGCAGAATGGGCAGGCGTTTGACAGATGGAATTTGATACTGACAAGTGTGCGGTCATGCATTTTGGCAGAATGAATAGGGACAGGCAATATATGCTTAATGGCACAGTTCTGGTCACTACATTTTTGGAAGTATATGAGGGCCCTTGAGAGGGTGCAGAGGAGATTAATCAAAATGGTTCCAGGGATGGAGGATTTTGGTTCAAAGTTACGTTGGAAAAGCTGGGGTTGTTCCCCTTACAGCAAAGGAGATTGAGGGAAGATTTAATAGAGGTGCACAAGATTATGACAGGCTTAGATAAGTTAGACAAGGAAAAACTGTTCCCATTGTTATGGTGGGAGCAACGCACTGTTAATTCAGTCCTGTCACTCCAAAGGTCGCAGCATATTATTAAGCTTTCAGACCCAATTGGAAAAACGGCCAAATTAAGCACTCTAGTATCCTCAGAATGAAACAGACCAAACCAGGTATCTTTAAGACAACAAATTAACTATTTATTTAAAAAAACTAAATCTGAAACACTATTCTAAAGACCTTATAAACTTTTTAATTTAATCTAGCTCCCACATTCACACACACACACATGCTCAAAAGTAACAATAGTTAACTGTTCCTTTCTTTTTTTTTTTAAATTGAGTTTTTAAAATTAGCTCTCTTAAGAAGTAAGAAGTAAGCTTTTGGGTTTTATGTTCCTGGTGAATGAGGTCTTCTAATGTGAAGATAATCAAAGTTCACTCAAAGTCTTCATCCAGATTTGATGAAAATACTCTGTTCTTGATAGGCATTCAAACACTTCAGCTCCGGTAGGCATTAAACAGTTTTTGAATGAAGAGCACAGCAATACAAATAATTTCTTGAAAAAGTAAAGCTTTTCTTCTTTACTCAGGGAATTAACTTGGCTTGTAGCACTTTGTAGAATCTTTTCTGAGAGAGAATAAAACAGCTCCTTTCTTCAGATCACCTCGCTGGAAAATCTCTCAGAACTAACTGGTCTCAGCTAGTTTCTGCCAGTTCCACACACAGTCAAAAATGGAAACATTACCACGTGACCTCTCTCTCTACTGCTGTTGCTCAGGGTAACCAAAATGCAGCTGTGGTGCATTGCGTCTCCAGAATTCCAGAATCTTCTCTCCCTTAAAGGTGCACTGTTTCTAAGTGCCTTAAAGGCGCGCACACAGTTTTTAATCCGAAGAGAAAAAATAATACAAGTTCATGACACCATTAACTGGTACAATTATACAAGGACTAGGGGACACAGTTTGAAAAGTTTTGGGCAAGAGATGTAGGTGGAATATGAGGAGGAACTGTTTACGCAGCAGGTGGTAATGACCTGGAACCTGCTGCCCACAAGGGTGGTGGAAGTGAAGACAATCAATAACTTCAAGAAGAAATTGGATGGCAATTTGAAGGAAATAAACTTGCTACAGGGTTGCAGGGATTGAATGGGGGAGTGGGATTGACTAGATAGCTCCGTGGAGTGGGGGCATGGACTTGATGGGCCAAATGGCATCCTTCTGCGCCATAAATGACCCTATGACTTTATGACCTCAGACGTGTACTTTTTGAGATCAGGTCTATGTTTTTCGCTCAGATTCCATGATTCGATTTATGAACACATGAATGGTTGCATTAAGGATGGTGCATATACCAAAAAGAGGTAACTGTCATAATCCAAAAGTGGATAGGATTTAATTACTGTTGGAAAAAGAAGATAGATTCTGAATCTGATAACGTGGTTGTTTTTGGTTGTGTTTCAGGGAGGGAAGCAGTCTGGATTGGGATCCAGTGACACAAATCTGCCAGTCACCTTTTTTGGCTATCTTACCTGGAACCATTTCTTTTTGTCCAGAAGACTTTTCAGTTCAAGATTAAAGATTGAGCCTGTGGACTATAACTGAGATAGTTCCATTTAAGGCTAAATCTCTTCAATTTCCTTATCCAACTGCTCACTTTTCTTTTATTTATTCTTTCTTCTCATTCTGGGTTTTGTTAGGAATAATTTTCCTGTATGTGAGCAACATCCTAACAGCTGCTGTGCAGTGGGCAATTCTCTTTGGAATCTCAGTAGCGCAAGATCCATGTTAATGGGATTCTCAGATTTTCTCACTTGTCAGTCATGATAACATAAAGCAGGTTAAGATGTTTCTGCCACAAGAAGCGCAAATGCATTTTCAAATTTAGAAAGTAAAATTGGGCTGGAGAGATTTTCAGCTCGACTGCAGTCTCTGGCTTCCAAATAGGGTGCTTCAGATTTGGATTTAGGTTCATTTTGGCTGATTATCCCCTCCATTTGGTAGTGAAATACAGTCCTATCCAGATATTAGTATAAGTAATGACCCAGGGCAATCAGAAGCATTAAATAGTGCAAGGACTGCTAGTTACTGGATGTCCTGAACATACTGTCAGTGCTGTCAACTTCCAGCAATGTGATTTGATCTTCAGTGGCTCTGATTAGCTAACAATATGTTGCCCTTATTGCTTGGGATATTCTGGACCTCTGACCCCTGCATGAAACTGTCTCCATGGTGAGCCCTAACTATATTTAATTGCCTCCACTGACACTGCTTTGCTGACTAACTGACCAATATCTAGTAAGTCCATCACCACCAGCACAAGCTACTGAAAGTCCACAGCATCCCCTTAATCTTCCACAGCCCCTAGCTCCAAAACCAACCCAGTGATAGGCATCAATCGAGGTACCACTTACTCCTGTGTCAGGGTGTTCCAGCAGGGCTAGGTATGAGCAGAACTTACAAGCACAGAGACCTTAGCAAGAAGGGGTAGCAGAGAATACCTGTCAACAGAAGCGCAAGTCATAAGCATTTAATGTTATTAGGAACTTATAACATTGTATCAATTTCAACATAAATGGTAAGCTTTTGTGGGACTGGAACATCATTTTTGTTGTTGGCCTAAGTGGGATGTCAACATAAACAAGATTGAGATAAGAGTGTAGGACTGCAGAGACTTGAGAGCACAATATACAGGTTGGCACTCCAGTACAGTACTGAGGGAGTGCTACACTGTTGGACATGGTGCCTTTTTAATGAGACAAATTGAGATCCCAACTGCCCTCTTAGCTGGATGTAAAAGATCCCATGGCAGCATTTTGAAGAAGAGCAGCAGAGTCCTCCCTGATGTTTTGACCAAGATTTTCCCCTCAACCAACACCTCTAAAACAGATTATCCGGTCATTACCACAATGCTACTTGTGGGAGCTTTCTCTGTGCCAATTGACTGCTGTGAGTCCTACGTTCTAACAGACTACACTTCAAAAAGTACTTTATTGCCCAGGTGTGTCCAGTCCACAAAAAGCAGGACATATTCAATCCAGCCAATTACCCACAACAGCCTACTATCAATCAAAAAGTGATGGAAGTGGTTGTTGAAAGTGCTATCAAGTAGCAAATACTCACCAATAACCTGATCACGGATGCTGAGTTTGAGTTCTGCCAGGAGCACTTGGTTCCAAACCTCATTACAGACTTGGTCCAATCATGGACAAAAGATCAAAATTCCAGAGGTGGGTGAGAGTGACTGCCATTGACATTAAGGTAGCATTTGAGCAAGTATGGCATCAAGAAGCTCTAGTAAAATTGACATTAATGGGAATCATGGGGAAAATTCCTCTGGCTGAAGTCATACCTAGTACAAAAGAAGATGGCTGTGGTTGTTGGAGACCAATCATCACAGCTCCAGGACATTGCAGCAGGATTTCTTCAGGACAGCATCTTAAGCCTAACCATCTTCAGCTGCTTCATCGATGACTTTCCCTCCAACATAAGGTCAGAAGTGGGGATGTACATTGACTATTGTGCTGCATTCCATTCCATTCACAACTCCTCAGATACTGAAGCAGTTTGTGCCCGCATGCAGCAAGACCTGGACAACATTCAGTCTTGGGCTGATGTGTGGCACAAATGTTAGTTGCCACTTAAGTGGCAATGACCATCACCAAGAGAGACTATAACCATCTCCCCTTGCCATTCAATAGCATTACCATTGTCAAATCTCTACCATCAATATCCTGGTGGTTACCATTGACCAGAAACTTAACTGGACCAGCCATATAAATACAGCAACTGCAAGACCAGGTCAGAAGCTGATATTTTGTGGCAAGTGACTCACCTCCTGACTCCCCAAAGCCTTTCCATAATCTACAAGGTACAAGTCAGGAGTGTTATGATATACTTCCACTAGCCCAGATGAATGCAGCTTCAACAACACTCAAGAAGCTCAAACACCATCCAGGACAAAGCAGCACACATGATTTGCACCCCGTCACCACCTTAAACAAACATTCACTCCCTCCACCACCGGCGCTCTTTGACTGCAGTATATACCAGCTACAAGATGCACTGCAGCAATTCTCCAAGGCTTCTTCAACTGCACCACTCAAACCCACAACTTCTTTCACTTACTAGGACAAATTTCCCGTAAAGACTGTTGCATAGTATGAGTCATGGGGCTGAATTTACCTGACCCATTAGAGACAATCTGGGAGATGGGAGGGCTGGCAATATGGTCACATAGAAACATCATCACCTCCAGGTTGCTGTCCAAGTCACACAGCATCTTGATATGGAGCTATGTCGCTGTTCCTTCACCGTCACTGGGTCAAAATCCTGGGATGCCCTCCTTAACAGCACTGTGGGACTACCTTCACAATATAGTCTGCAGCGGTTCAAGAAGGCAGCTCACCCACTTCCTTCTCAAGGGCCTTGGCTGCAATGCCCATGTCCCATCAATGAATTAAAAGAAAGTGTTTTGTGATGTCCTGATGTTGAGAAAGGTGCTACGTAAATGCAAGTGCTTCTTTTTTTGACTGTGCCAGATAGAAAGTTCACCCACAAGCAAAGTTATGCCACAACTGGTCTGATATTGAAGAGCATCAGAGATCTTGAAAACAGAATGGCATGTGAATGGTGTTAATAACTGAACTGAACACAAGCAAAACAACGTTGTAGAGTGTTAAGTCCCACTGCCAGGGCCGAAAGCAGGAGCTGATCCTGTTCCAGCGGGCGGCGGGATCCTGGGGCGGCGATTTGCTGGCAGTGGCCAATTAATAGGCCATTGGCAGGACCGGCTTCCAATTCAGTCAGCGGCCTGGTCCCCAGATCTGCCGGCCAGATCAAAGGACCAGCTGCTCAGCAGCGCCACCACCATTAGCAATAACCACTGCTGATGCTGCAGCTCAAGGATGAGGGTGCCTCAATGCCAAGGCACCCTGGATGGTGAGTGTGTTCGGGGAAGCTGGGACCAGGCCAGCAGGCCCTGGTGATCGGTCGGGGGGCAGGGTGCCTTGGTGCAATAGTAGCCAGTTAGGCGCAGGATGGCCATTGCTGCCAGGGGTCCCCTCTGCGGCCTATGAAGTGCCCATCAAGGAGGACCTCTCTTGGGAACCCGCTGGGAGGCTTCCAGAGTTTACCTGGCGGCCTTTTCACATGGCAGCTGGCCCTTCTGACGTAGGCAAAATGCCCGCAGGGCCAGGAAGTGGTCCTTAATTGGGGCCTTCAATTGGTCGCCTGGTTGGCAGCCAAGCTGCTGAGGTACATAATGCCATGGTGGCGGGTAGACGTCAGGCTCCCTCCCGCCACCTTACCCCACCATATTGCCAGCCCTCCCATCTCCCAGATTGTCTCTAATGGGTCAGGAAGATTCAGCCCCATGACTCACACTATGCAACAGTCTTTACGGGAAATTTGTATTGCAACACTCAGCTGTTTACTCGAGAAGTCTCGGCAGTAAGAATTCAACAGGACTAGCTAAATTCTTTCACCCTAAATTCTCAAAAGTGGTTTATGTAGAAAATGGAGTTAATAGAATGTTTTAATTGTTAAAAGGCACTCAACTTCATAAATGTAAAATAAAATGTAATGGACAAGGAAAGTTTAGATTGCATTAATGATTCATTAATTAGTATATGACAAAATAATGGTCAAATATGTTGCAACATATTGAAACCCAAGACATAGGCAAGCCTAATTTGTAAGAATTCATCAGGACCAACTAAATATTTATTTTCCTCCAGTGTTGGCACCATAATGCAGACTGTACAAAAGGTGGCGTTTTATGTTTGAGAAAATGTTGTTTCCAAAGCAACCTATCCTTTTGATGTCATGCGCAGTGCGGCTACCAAATCTTGCAAACACCTTGAGTAACAGGACAGTACTGACACCAAGATTTGTTTAGTCATTTGTAGTTAATCATTGGAAACGCCAAAAATGATTTAATAGGATATTTGTTCAAATCTCACAATGTTTGATTCGATGAACTATGCATCAGTCCTGCTTTTTCGTATCAGAGAAACTACTTACAATTCATTGACCCAGAACTTGCTGCAGTGGTGATATTGGTTGATGAATGCCAGAAGTTAGACAGTCGTGTTCCCCAATCCTCCATTTGCAAATTGACACCATAGTTTGGTGGAAACGTAAATTGGACCATATTTGGTGGTAGAAATAATGGTGGGGCTAACAGCACTCACCATTGTTAAAGTGTAAATCAGAAAGCAACTTCTGGTGACCACACATGCACAGTTAAACGGTAAATCAACAAGTTGCTGTTCAAGTTGCCCTGCTTGTCCAGAAGCTTCACCATACTGGTACCTCAGATACTCCCCTTGCTCAGCCTCTTGCCACCTACATCTGCTACTCTTCCAATATTCAGAAACTTTAACACTTTCTTGGCTCTGACTGTCTCCTCTTCATCATGGACACCCAATCCCTCTACACCTCCAGCCCCCACCAGGATAGGCTCTCTGTTCTTCGTTGAATGGGCCCAACCAGTCCCCATCTGCCACTACCCTCCTCCACCTGACTGAACATGTGTTCACATTGAACATTTTCCTTTGACTCCACTCAATTCCACTAAATAAAAGGTGTTGCTGTGGGAACCCACATGGGTCCTAGCTATGCCTGCCTCTTCATGGAACATTCTTTGTTGCAGTCCTATTCAGTTCTTCTTCTTCTCCTCTTTTTCTGGGACATTGATGACTGTGTTGGTGCCATTTCCTGCTGTCACCACGAACTGGAAAATTTCACCAACTTTACTTCCAATTTCCACCCTTCCTTCACCTTCACATGGTACATCTCTGACTCGTCCCTTCCCTTCCTTGACTTCTCTGTCTGGACATGGATTACGCCCCTACCAAAGAGGAGATGAGTTTGTCACTTCCTACCAAAAGTAAAATCAGAAGTAAAGTTTTTTGTGAGATGGTTGCTCTCGGTTGGATGGTGATGAAGGTTTGAACATTCTATTTGAGTTCTTGGATGAAACTTACAAGGAAGATCCTTTGTTAAATGTCTATGGAGCATGGTCAAACTTTGATAGATTTCGAAAAACAGGTGGTCATTCTATGGAGAAATATATCATTGTGATGGAGTAGACGGAGTTCGATACAACTTGTGTTTGATTTTTGGAGACAGTCCCTGATTTGAAATTGAAGGCTTCCATGTTCTGGGGAGTCAAACCCAGGTTAGACAAACAAACAGTCCTGTGACTGAGAAAAAAAAGGATTTTTTTAAAAACTAAGGACATGTGACTGGAGGTTAAGTTTCAGTTTTGATGAGAAGGCTTTTGAGAGTTGAAAAGGACATTGCAGTGGATGGAAAAATCATTCAGTTATTGTTTAAAGAGACAGGCTGAGAAATGCAGACTTTTTGGCTTCTAGAGTGGCTGCTTGGACTCCAAAGCAGCTGATTGAAGCAGCTTGACGGAGTGCTGATCATCGGTGAATGGTTTACAGCAGCTGTTTTCAGTGACTGAAAGTTATCCAGGGTGCCACACCATCAGAATGGCAGTGGGCAAGGCCAAGGGTTGTTCGAGAGGTGACAAAACCAAACAGTTAAAGGGAAGATTGCATCGCTCACAATTGACAGGAACTCGTTACTTACATATCTGCATCCTGGAGGACAGAACTTGAAAAACTACCTGAGGAAAATCCTGATTTTGTTGTACTGTTGGACTGTTTGATGCCATCTTGCTAATAAGCCTTTTGAGAGGACTAGGAAGGACTATCCTTGTTGCATCTGCTAATTAATAAGTAACCTTTAAGATATAAATCAATCAATCTGTGATTTAACTATTAGTTCATATTTAATTTTGCTTTGTTGGTTTTGCTTTGAGTTTTAAACAAAATTTATAAAAGTGAAATCTTGTCTGGTTTTTGGTTTTCTAAATTGGGGTCATTTGGTGGATTCGATTCTTTTCATTTTTTGGTGGTCTCCACAGGGATCATAACAATCATGGACTTTAACAGTTCGAATTTTGTCAATCTTTTACAATTTCGGGATCGCTAGATCAGTACTATTGTTTAAATGGCTGGATTATGATGAGGTGTCTCATATGTTTCTAACTGGTGTTTGGCTCTTGGAGAGGGAGAGCCTGTTAAATCAGATGTTTTCTGCCTTGAAAAAATTCCTGGGGAAACAATCATTTCCTTCAGTCTTTGTGGAACAAAAGGGACTTTTTGCAGTAACACAAAGCAAAGAAGACTAATGTTTGCCAGGTTTTTTTAAATGGTCCAGATAATGGATGCAGGCATCCATAAAATGGAAGGGTTAAAGTCAGGCAGAATGAGGGCGAAATCGCCTGTAGCAGATATGGCTAATACAGCAGAAGGCATAATTGGAACAGCAACAATAGGTGAATGAACCCCAGGAATACCCAAGGAACAGTTAATCGGTGCTTCAGGTGTGACTCAAAGTATTATTACGCGATGACCTGCCCAAAGTGGAGAGGCAGGGTTCTTGAAATAACAAATGACAGAGTGTTCTGAGGAAGAGGATGAAGGTAATGATGACTCTGAACAAATTATACTGGTCACAAGGAGTTTTAGTCTGGTGATGAATGTGTTAATCACAGACCCGTTTAACAGTACAATACTATATAGTGCTTGCATTTCAACAGTATGTGGAGCAGATTGGTTAAAATGTTGCCTTGATTCACTAAGTAGTGAGGAAAGAGGCAAGCTTAAGGAATATAAAAGTATTACTTGGTTTGGTGATGACAACAGATTGAGGTCACTAGAGAGAGTTGTAATTTCATGTAAAAAAGCTGGAGGAAGCCATTTTATGAGCACTGATGTAGTTTCTAGTGAGATACCTTTGCTGTTGAGTAAACCTTCTATGAAAAAGGCACAAATGAAACCTGACATCGATCATGATAAGGCAATTATTTTTGGAAAGTCTGTGAATCTGCAGTTTACCCATTTAGGACATTATTGCACCCCCTTAACAAAACCTGATGTTTCTCATCAGAGTGTTAGACAAGTATTAATAGCATTTTGTGATAAGAATAAAAGAGAAGAAAACAAATTACATAATTTGCTCATCCTACATGTCAAAAGGTTAAAAATCCTGCTAAAAGATGCAGGTGTGGCTGATGAAGAGTATACAGGGGTAAAAGAGATAAGCAAAATGTGTGAAATCTATATAAGGTATCGGAGGATGCTGCCACATCCTAGTGTAAGCCTTTCATTGCCATGTGATTTTAACAAGGTAGTTGCCATGGATCTTAAGGTATGGGACAAAGACAGAAATATTTCCTTTTATATGCATTTCATGGGATGTGTGCACGCTGGCAAGGCCAGTATTGGTCATCCATCACTAATTGCCCTTGAGAAGGAGGTGGTGAGCTGCCTTCTTGAACCACTGCAGTCCATCTGCTGTAGGTACCCCCACAGTGCTGTTAGGGAGGGAGTTTCAGGATTTTGACCCAGCGACAGTGAAAGAACAGTGATATATTTCCAAGTCAGGATGGTGCGTGGCTTGGAGGGGAACTTGCAGATGGTGGTGTTCCCATGCGTCTGCTGCCCTTGTCCTTCTAAGTTGTATAGGTCTCAGAGTTGGAAGGTGTTGTTGAAGGAAATGTGGGGGGTTGTTGCAGTGCATCTTGTATATGGTACACATTGCTGCCACTGTGCGCCGATGGTGGAGGGAGTGAATGTTTAAGGTGGTGAATGGGGCGCCGATCAAGTGGACTGCTTTGTCCTGAATGGTGTGAGCTTCCCCAGTGTTGTTGGAGCAGCACTAATCCAGGCAAGTGGCGATTATTCCATCACACTCATGACTTGTGCCTTGTAGCTGGCAGGTAGGCTTAGGGAGTCAGGGGGTGGGTTACTTGCCACAGAATTCCCAGTCTCTGACCTGCTCTTATAGCCACAGTATTTATGTGGCTGCTCCAGTTCAGTTTCTGGTCAATGGTAACTGCCAGGATATTGATTGTGAGGGATTCAGCGATGGCAATGCCATTGAATATCTAGGGGAGATAATTAGATTGTCTCTTGTTGGAGATGGTCATTGCTTAGCACTTGTGTTACCTGCCACTTCTCAGCCCAAGCCTGGATGTTGTCCAGGTCTTGCTGCATATCATCACGGACTGCTTCAGCATTTGAGGAGTTGTGAATGGTACTGAACATCGTACAATCAGCTAACATCCCAACTGCCGATCTTCTGATGGAGAGAAGGTCATTGATGAAGCAGCTGAAGATGGTTGGGCCTAGGACACTACCCTGAGGAACTCCTGCAACAATGTCCTGGGGCTGAGATGATTGGCCTCCAACAACCATGACCATCTTCCTTTACGTTAGGTATGACTTCAACCAGTGGAGAGATTTCCCCGATTCCCATCGTCTACAATTTTGAAGTCCTCAGCTTTTTGATTCCTTGATGCTACACTCAGTCAAATGCTGCCTTGATATCAACAGAAATCACTCTCACCTCATCTCTTGAATTCAGCTCCTTTGCCCATGTTTCGACCAAGGCTGTAAGGAGGTCAGGAGCTGAGTGGCCCTGGAACCCAAACTGAGCATCAGTGAGCAAGTTGTTTCTGTTTAAGTGGCGCTTGATAGCACTGTCGATGATACCTTCCATCACTTTGCTTTGCTGATAATCAAGAGTAGACTGATGGGGCAGTAATTGACTGGATTGGATTTGTCTTGCTTTTTGTGGACAGGACATACCTGGACAATTTTCCATATTGCAGGGTAGATGCCAGTGTTGCAGCTGTACTGGAACAGCCTGGCTAGTGGCGTGGCTAGTTCTGCAGCACATCTTCAGTATTACTGCCGGGATGTTGACAGGACCCATAGCCTTTGCAATATCCAGTGCCTTCAGCTGTTCCTTAATATCATGTGGAGTGAATCGAATTGGCTGAAAACTGGCATCTGTGATGCTGGAGACGTCAGGAGGAGGCAGAGATGGATCTTTTACTTGGCAGTTCTGACTGAAGATGGTTGCAAATGCTTCAACCTTTTCTTTTGCACTGATGCATTGGGTTCTTCCTGATGGGTGCTGTTCATGTAAAACCCCTTTCATTTTCAATTTGGTTCCTTAGAAATAAGCATACATGCTAAAATTCTCTGTTTTTAAGTTTCATATCTTTGTAGTCTAAACCGAGGAAAAACCAGCTGTGCAGGGTTGTAGCTCCACTGCTGAAGTACAGGATTATTGAAGTTACTCGATTGTATCAGCAAGGCCTGTACCATTCAGTATCATTAAGGTACATCATAATTTCTAACTGATTAAGTCATGTGATATTCTTCAGTAAGTTCTCTTAACATTGCTGGGGTGTCATACTTAGGCCGCAGCAAGACCATGGTAATGCCAGTACAGGCTTAGACGACCCACAAGCAATATCCTGGGATAGCTACTAGTATCTACCTAGAAAGGTATGTGCATCTTATGCACATTTTGTCTGTCTTATGTATACAATATATAGAATCATAGAATAATTACAGCACAGGCTATTCAGCCGATCATGTCTGTGCTAGTTCTCTGTAAGAGCAACTCAGCTAGTCCCATTCCCTGCCTTTTCCCCATAGCCCTGCAATTTTTCCCTCCAGATAATTATCCAATTCCCTTTTGAAAGCCATGATTGAATCCTAGTCCACCACACTGAGGCAGTGCATTCCAGATTCCCACCACTCACTGCATAAAAAGCTTTTCCTCAGGTCGCCTCTGGTTCTTTTGCCAATTACTTTTAGATGTGTCCTCTGCCTCTTTACCCTTCCACCAACGGAAACAGTTTCTCCCTATCTACACTGTCCAGACCCTTCATCATTTTGAACACCTTTATCAAATCTCCTCTCAACCTTCCCTTCTCTAAGGAGAATAGTCCCACCTTTCCCAATCTGTCCACATAACTGAAGTCTCATCTTTGGACCATTCTCGTAAATCTTTTCTGTCCTGCAGCAATACCACAGGAAATCATTTAATTTTAGAATACGTGAATCAATTCATTCCTATTTCTAGTTTATAATTTTGTATTGGAGTCAGACTTCATTTATTGTGATGGAAAACTGAAGTATATTCTCAGTATAGGTTTATAACTGTTCAACAAACAAATTAGTAATAGAGTAGAACTGTGAATTTTTGAAGCATAGCAGCTTTGAGGATGCTAGCTATGAGAGAACTTTTGTTTTAAATCAAATATTTCTCCCTTCATTCTTTACACAGGGTTAATTTAATTTACATTTAGGCTTTTCCCAATTTATGATTTTTTCATGAGTGGCCCCTGACTGCAATGCATGAGAGGATACGTACTGCGCAATATCACAAACCACATTCACTAGACCTGTAACTTTAACAATTATCAAACAAAGAGATGGTATTGAGGAACAGATGGTTTTTCCTCAGTTTGGACTAATTAAAACAGAATTCCAATGGTAAAGTATGTTGGAGACCTTTTCAACACAAATCTTATATTGTATATTGCTGTCATAAGCAAAATAAATGTAACAGGTGTGTATCACAGTTATAGAAGAACAAAAAGTCGAAAAAAAACAAGTCAATCAAGCATGCAACTACTAGATACAACTTCACATTCACGATACAATCTGCTATACGTATAAAGAACTAAATTTTTTCCAGTCATTTTAGATACATTGCAAGGTGAAATGGACAGCATTAAAGTGATGAGATTATTAAATTAAGTGACTGATATTTGAGTGGAAGGGTAGCTGTTTACAGGCTTGTGTATAAGATAATGTAGGATTAGAAAAAAAAATGAAATGACATATTCAATATACATTCAGAGAGGGCCTAATAATATATGGATAATCTAGGAGGGATTGATCTCTTTCGAAGTGAATGACTTACTGAAGAAATGGGTTCTTCGGTCTGAAATATCAGAGACCAATCAATCAAATTTTGTCCAATGCACCAAAATGAAAATGCCATGACTTAGAAACACATGACAAGGCCAAAAAAGGTTACTGGTCCCTCAAAGCTTGCCCCACCAATCCCAGCATCCAACTGCTTTTTAAAAATCTCTAATTTTTTCCCCTGTGGCTGATATTTGGTAATTAGAGCCAAAGAATGTGAATTTGTTTTACGTGCATATCAAAAGATTGCCCAATTTCCTCATGAACACATTTATTTACATTGTAGTAATATTGGAGCATACTTCCATTTCCTTCCCCTCAACACTCATGGCCCTACCAATAAAGTGTCAGTCATAAGGTTGCTAAGTCATTGTACAAGATATCCAGACTGCAAGAGAAAACTCAGGTATAAAAGCTATATAAAAACCTATCAGCAGAAGGAACTTCACATTGTTCTTCCTACTTTGGTTAAAATTCTTCTTTTATAATCACACATCAATAAAAATGACAGTTCACTGAAGAACAAATTAAAACTTCCAATACTTCCACTGTTATAAAACATCTGACTCACCAGAACAATGTTACAAAAGATCACTTTGTATATAGCACACACTATTGGACAATCACTTATTTCAAGTAGATTTTTTTCTAATTGCAATTTCCATCATTATTTTCGGTCATGTCCGTTTTGCATATTAATTTCTTATACAGAGTTCTGACCCCCTGGTCAAGTCACGTGAAAACATGGTGCCAAACTACTGATTATAATTACACCTGCTGATCATGGATTAGCATAACTAACTCAAGCAGAAGGTATATTTCCTGCCTTTTTGAGTAATTTAATTTCAAAAAATCAGTGAAAAAAACTCTCTCAATCATAACCTTCTTCTTCTTCTTTGGCCTCCTTGTCTTGGGAGACAATGGGTAAGCTCCTGGAGGTGGTCAGTGGTTTGTGCAGCAGCGCCTGGAGTGGCTATAAAGGCCAATTCTAGAGTGACAGACTCTTCCACAGGTGCTGCAGATAAAATTGGTTGTCAGGGCTGTTCCGCAGTTGGCTCTCCCCTTGCACTTCTGTCTTTTTTCCTGCCAACTGCTAAGTCTCTTCGACTCGCCACACTTTAGCCCCGCCTTTATGGCTGCCCGCCAGCTCTGGCGATCGCTGGCAGCTGACTCCCACGACTTGTGATCAATGTCACAGGACTTCATGTCGCGTTTGCAGACGTCTTTAAAAGCGGAGACAATGGCGGCTGGTGGGTCTGATACCAGTGGCGAGCTCGCTGTACAATGTGTCCTTGGGGATCCTACCATCTTCCATGCGGCTCACATGGCCAAGCCACCTCAAGCGCCGCTGACTCAGTAGGGTGTACAAGCTGGGGATGTTGGCCGCCTCGAGCACTTCTGTGTTGGAGATACGGTCCTGCCACCTGATGCCAAGGATTCTCCAGAGGCAGCGAAGATGGAATGAATTGAGATGTCGCTGTTGGCTGACATACGTTGTCCAGGCCTCGCTGCCGTAGAGCAAGGTACTGAGGACACAGGCTTGATACACGCGGATTTTTGTGTTCAGTGTCAGTGCGCCATTTTCTCACACTCTCTTGGCCAGTCTGGACATAGCAGTGGAAGCCTTTCCCATGCGCTTATTGATTTCTACATCAAGAGACAGGTTACTGGTGATAGTTGAGCCTAGGTGAACTCTTGAACCACTTCCAGAGCGTGGTCGCCGATATTGATGGATGGAGCATTTCTGACGTCCTGTCCCATGATGTTCGTTTTCTTGAGGCTGATGGTTAGGCCAAATTCATTGCAGGCAGACGCAAACCTGTCGATGAGATTCTGCAGACACTCTTCAGTGTGAGCTGTTAATGCAGCATCGTCAGCAAAGAGAAGTTCCCTGATGAGGACTTTCCGTACTTTGGTCTTCGCTCTTAGACGGGCAAGGTTGAACAACCTGCCATCTTATCATGTGTGGAGGAAAATTCCTTCTTCTGAAGACTTGGACGCATGTGAGAGCAGGAGGGAGAAGAAAATCCCAAACACTGTAGGTGCGAGAACACAGCCCTGTTTCACGCCACTCAGGATAGGGAAGGGGTGTGATGAGGCACCACTATGCTGAATTGTGCCTTTCATATTGTCATGGAATGAGGTGATGATACTTAGTAGCTTTGGTGGACATCCGATCTTTTCTAGTAGTCTGAAGAGACCACGTCTGCTGACGAGGTCAAAGGCTTTGGTGGGATCAATGAAAGCAATGTAGAGGGGCATCTGTTGTTCGCGGCATTTCTCCTGTATCTGGCGAAGGGAGAACAGCATGTCAATGGTCGATCTCTCTGCTCGAAAGCCACACTGTGCCTCAGGGTATACACAATCGGCCAGCTTCTGGAGCCTGTTTAAAGTGACTCGAGCAAAGACTTTCTCCACTATGCTGAGCAGGGAGATTCCACGGTAGTTGTTGCAGTCACCGCGGTCACCTTTGTTTTTATAGAGGGTGATGATTTTGGCATCGCGCATGTCCTGTGGTACTGCTCCCTCATTCCAGCACAGGCAAAGCAGTTCATAGAGTGCTGAGAGTATAGCAGGCTTAGCACTCTTAATTATTTCAGGGGTAATGCCGTCCTTCCCAGGGGCTTTACTGCTGGCTAGAGAATCAATGGCATTACGGAGTTCCGATTTTATTGGCTGTACGTCCAGCTCATCCATGACTGGAAGAGGCTGGGCTGCATTGAGGGCGGTCTCAGTGACAACATTCTCCCTGGAGTACAGTTCTAGGTAGTGCTCAACCCAGCGGTCCATTTGCTTGCGTTGGTCAGTGATCGTGTCCCGATTTAGATTTGAGGGGGGCGATCTTCTTGATGGGGTTGGCCCAAAAGCTCTCTTAATGCCATCATACATTCCTCTGATGTTTCCGGGGTCTGAGGCCAGCTGAATATGACTGCATAGGTGTTGCCAGTAGTTCTTTGCGCAGTGCCTGGCTGTTTTAAGTGCTACAGATGTTAATTCGCTGGAGGCTTTCTTGTAGTTCAGCAGTGCAATGTGCTTAGCGGCTATGACAGGTTCCAGCTCTTCAAAGTGAGATTGAAACCAGTCTGCATTCCGCTTCACGCATTTGCCATAGGTGGTCATAGCTGACCCATAGATGGCGTCTCTGATGTGGGTCCACTTGTATTTATCCATATACTGTGCAACCTGTCTAAACAAACACTCCCAAAATCAGACACCTGCAAAAAATAGGACACTTATTGAGATCCAAAAAACTTGCACAGCAAAATATACAAGAGGCACTCAAACTACGGCCACTCGCAAACTATGGACAGTGAACAGCTTTCAGTGCGCCAAATTCATTTTTATTACTGAGAGGACATACATCAGTGCAAAGTGGCAATGGGGCTTGTGAAAGAAATTGTGAGGAATAGGGAGCTTTTTACTCAACACCCATAGTAGCCAACAAACTGCTCTATCTCTGGGATTGAATACTTGCATGGCTTTAAACCAGGGGTAGAACCATAGGAAATTTACGGCACAGAAAGAGGCCATTCAGCCCATTGTGTCTGCCTGGGCTGAAAAAACTAGCCGCCCATTCTAATCCCACCTTCTAGCACCTGGTCTATAGCCTTGCAGGGTACAGCACTTCAGGTGCAGGTCCAGGTACCTTTTAAATGAGTTGAGGGTTTCTGCTTCTACCACCGAGCCAGGCAGGGAATTCTAGACACCCATCACCCTCTGGGTGAATAAATTTTTCCTCACATTCCCTCTAATTCTTCTATCAATCACCGTAAATCTGTGCCCCTGATAATTGACCTCTCTGCTCGGGCAAACAGGTCCTTCCTGTCTACTCTATCTAGGCCCCTCATAATTTTGTTCACCTCAATTAAGTCACCCCTCAGCCTCCTCTGTTCTAAGGAAAACAACCCTAGCCTATCCAAACACAAACAAGAAATGCTGGAAATACTCAGCAGACCTGGCAGCATCTGTGGAGAGAGAAGCAGAGTTAACATTTCAATTCAGTGACCCTTCATCAGAACTAGCAGATATTAGAAGTGTAAAAGGTTTTAAGCAAGTAAAGCGGGGATGGGGCAAGAGGTAACAAAAGAGGTGTTGACAGGACAAAGTCACAGAGAATAACTGACCAGAAGGTCATGGAGCAAGGGCAAACAGTATGTTAATGGTGTGCTGAAAGACAAAGCATTAGTACAGAGAGGGTATTAATGGACAGAAAACTGTGCAGCCTGGCCCCAAGCACAAACATGAAAAAAAAAGTGGGCAAGCACAGTGGAAACAAACTAAAATAAAATAAACTCATAAAAAAGAAAAAAGAAAAAGAATAACTAAAAATAAAAATAAAAAGAAAAAGGGGGAGCCCCGTCATGCTCTGAAATTATTGAACTCAATGTTCAGTCCGACAGGCTGTAGCATGCCTAATCGGTAAATGAGGTGCTGTTCCTCGAGCTTGCGTTGATGTTCACTGGAACACTGCAGCAATCCCAGGACAGAGATGCGAACATGAGAGCAGAGGGGAGTGTCGAAGTGGCAAGCAACCAGAAGCTCGGGGTTATGCTTTCGGACTGAGTGGAGGTGTTCCGCAAAGCGGTCACCCAGTCTGCGTTTGGTCTCACCAATGTAGAGGAGACCACATTGTGAGCAGCGAATACAGTATACTACATTGAAAGAAGTACAAGTAAATCGCTGCTTCACCTGAAAGGAAAGTTTGGGGCCTTGGATAGTGAGGAGAGAGGAGGTAAATGGGCAGGTATCACACTTCCTGCGATTGCAGGGGAAGGTGCCATGGGAAGGGGATGAGGTGGTGGGGGTAATGGAGTGGACCAGGGTGTTGTGGAGGAACGGTCCCTTCGGAATGCTGACAGGGGAAGGGAAGGGAAGATGCATTTGGTGGTGGCATCACGCTGGAGGTGACGGAAATGGCGGAGGATGATCCTTTGGATGTGGAGGCTGTGGGGTAGAAAGTGAGGACAAGGGGAACCCTGTCGCGGTTCTGGGAGGGAGGGGAAGGGGTAGAAGTGCGGGAAATGGGCCGGACACGGTTGAGGGCCCTGTCAACCCACAGTTTGGGGGGGGGGGGGGGGGGGGGGGAATCCTTGATTGAGGAAAAAGGAAGACACATCAGATGCGCTGACATGGAAGGTAGCATCATCCGAGCAGATGCGTCGGAGATGGAGAAACTGGGAGAATGGAATGGAGTCCTTACAGGAGGCAGGGTGTGAAGAAGTGTAGTCGAGGTAGCTGTGGGAGTCAGTGGGCTTATAATGAATATCAGTAGACAGCCTATCCCGAGAGATGGAGACAAAGAGGTCAAGGAAGGGAAGGGAAGTGTTGGAGATGGATCATGTAAAGGTGAGAGAAGGGTGGAAATTAGAAGCAAAGTTGATAAAGTTTTCCAGTTCTGGGCGGGAAAAAGAGTTGGGGAAGGGGGCCAGAGTAGGATCGGAACAAGGAATGTTTGACGTATCCCACAAAAAGACAGGCATAACTAGGACCCATGCGGGTACCCATAGCAACACCTATTACTTGAAGAAAGTGAGTGGAGTTTGAGGAGAAGTTGCTCAATGTGAGAACAAGTTCAGCCAGGTGGAGGAGGGTGGTGGTGGATGGGGACTGGTTGGGCCTCTGTTCAAGGAAGAAGCAGAGAGCCCTCAAACTGTCCTGGTGGGGGACGGAGGTGTAGAGAGATTGGATGTCCATAGTGAAGAGGAGACGGTTGGGGCCAGGAAACTGGAAATTGTCAAAATGACACAGGGCGTCAGAAGAGTCACGGATGTTGGTGGGAAGAGACTGGACCAGGGAAGAAAAGAAAGTCAAAATAGGAAGAAATAAGTTGTGGGGCAGGAACAGGCTGAAACGATCAGTCTGCCGGGACAGTCCTGTTTGTGGATTTTGGGGAGGAGGTAGAAACCGGCTGTCCGGGGTTGCGGGACTATGAGGTTGGAAGCTGTAGAGGGAGGATCTCCAGAGGAGGTCAGTGACAATCCTGTGGACAGTCGATTGATGTTCAGTGGTGGGGTCATGGTCCAAGGGGAAGTAGGAAGAAGTGTCTGAGAGTTGGCGCTAAGCCTCTGCAAGGTAGAGGTCGGTATGCCAGACTACAACAGCAACACCCTTGTCTGTCATCAAATCTGCAATGTCGGGGTTAGACCTGAGAGAACGGAGTGCAGAGGGGGACAGGTTACAGTGAGTGAGGGGGACAAAGAAATTGAGATGGCCGATGTATCGCCGAAAGTTTTCACTGAAAAAATCAAGAATGGGTAAGAGGCCAGAGAGAGGGGTCCAGGTAGAGGGAGAATGCTGGAGGCGGATGAATGGGTCTGCTGGTCGGGGGGAGGGCTCCTGGTCAAAGAAGTGAGCTCAGAGGCAGAGGCTACGGAAGAAGAGCTCAACGTCATGCCGAGTGCAAAATTCATTGAGGTGGGGGCGTAAGGGGATAAAACGGAGTCCTTTGCTGAGTACAGAACGTTCAGTGTCAGAGAGAAGGTCAGAAGGTATAGTGAATACACGGCAAGGGGTCAGATCAGAAGGGGTGGGGGTCAGAAGGAAGTGAAAGGGAAGAAGGATCTGGAGGGGCATTAGTCCCCATCAGCTGCTGGAGTTTGCGTTCCTTAACACCTGAAAGGAAAAAAAAAAGTTTTTTGTTAATGCGTCGGATAAGACAAAGGATGAAATGAAACTGCAGAGTAGAATGGCTTTGAGATAAGGTGTGGCGGTGCTGCTGGAGAGAGAGGTCCACTGTGTATATGTGGTGGCGCATAGCACTGAGTGTGGATCTCAGGATGCGGTGAGAACAGCAGTCCGAGGTACATTGTATTTCTCGGAGATACCTGTAATCCTGGGTGGATTCAAAACATGAAAGATGAAACTTCAGTTGGAATCCACGTGGAATAAGTCGGAGCCGGAGACAGTCACTGAGGAAGGAGATGTGGCTGTGAAAACAGTTTTGGTAGACACTTTATCAAACACCAGGGGAGAAATAGAAAGCAATGAAGGTGAACAAGGTAAAAGAGACAAACGAAAATCCCGGAGAGAAGAGCAGAACTCTTCTGATGAAGGGTCACTGACCTGAAACGGTACCTCTGCTTCTCTCTCCACAGATGCTGCCAGACCTGCTGAGAATTTCCAGCATTTCTTGTTTGTGTTTCAGATATCCAGCATTTGCAGTATTTTGCTTTTATCCTAGTCTATCCAATCTTTCTTCATAGCTGCTATTTTCAAGCCATGGCAACATTCTTGTAAATCTCCTCAGTACTCTCTCCAGAGCAATTATGTCACTCCTATAATGTGGTGACCAGAACTGTACGCAATATTCCAGCTGTGGCCTAATTGGTGTTTTATACAGTTCCAGCATTACTTCCCTGCTTTTGTATTCTATACCTCAGCCAATAAAGGAAAGCAGTCCATATGCCTTCTTCACCACAGAAGGGACCTGTGGACATGCTCCAAAGTGTCTCACTTCCTTTACCCCTCTCAATATCCTCCCACTTATTGTGTATTCCCTTGATTTGTTTGTCCTCTCCAAATGCATTACCTCACACTTCTCTGGATTGAATTCCATTTGCCACTTTTCCGCCCACTCAACCAAACCATTGATATCATTCTGGAGTCTACAGCTGTCCTCTTCACTATCAACTACAAAGCCAATTTTTGAGTCATCTGCAAATTTCCGAATCATGCCTCCCACATTTAAGTCCAAATCATTAATATGTACCACAAACAGCAAGGGACCCAACACTGAACCCTGTGAAACGCCACTGGAAACGGCTTTCCATTCGTAAAGTCATCTGTCGACCATTACCCTTTGTTTCCGGTCACTGTGATAATTTTGGATCCAAGTCGCCACATTCTCTTTTATCCCATGGGCTTTTACTTTTCTGACCAGTCTGTCATGTGGGACCTTGTGAAATGCCTTACTAAAATCCATGTAGACAACATCCACCGCACCACTGTCATCAATCCTCCTTGTTACTATCTTAATTGAATTTTTTGAGGGAGTAAGACACGACCTTCCCTTCGATAGTGTGGTTTCTCTGCCACTATGGATGTTGGGAAAGAACTCCTCATTCTACTGAATTTCTTTCTTAATACAGTATATATGATGACCATTTTGAAAATAAAGACACCTACAAAATGACACCTTGATGCCAGTCTCCAAGGTATCCATAATTTACAGGTTTCACTGTACTCCCTTTCCCAGTAATGTAACCCATTTGGATCCAAGTTGGTTTGGAATTACTTAAACACAAGATAAAAATTACAGAAATTAATTAAAAGCAGTTAGTTCAAGCAACATGTATAAACAACTTGAACTTTATGACTCTTGAACCACTGAATTGTTATTGCTTTATTACTCTGCACAGCCATTATATACGGTTATCGATGCATTCAGAACAAGTCAACAGCAGTTGTTAGATAGCCACCTAAAATGGCTGCTACTTGATATTTTAAAATAAACTATATTCAACATTTAAATGACAAAATGAGGTAAGTTTATATTTGGATAGAAAATATTTCATTTAAATGAACTGGACTGTTGCAGTTGACCATTGTCTAACATCTTGAATAATGTTTCAATATATTCCACACACATTTACACATACTCCACCCCCAACCAAGTTAAACTGTCAAAGCCCTTTTCACAAAATGTTTGTGTCTGTAGGAAGGAACAGCAATGAGGAAAAACTTTAATTGACAAATAACTTTATTGTTATGCATGCAAATACATTTCAAGTACTGCAAACTGTCCCAATCATCTTTCAAACACCGAAATTCATGATACTCATTCTAGTGTACAGCCCAAGCTATTAGCTCTTCAACTTGGTGCTACAGCAAACAAGGTTTTGTACACAGAGAATTCAACCTTTTGCTAGTCAGTATCACAAAACTAATCCATTACAGACCTAAGTGGCCTCGCATTCATATTTCATCCTACTCCTAAAACAAAAAAAGGTAACAGATTACCAACAATTTGGAAGTCAAATTGAAATTAACAAATGGAATATAATTTATTCCCTATTTAATTAACAGAGCACTTTAAAAAAAATTATACATTTTAAATATAAGCCAAGTAGGTGTAGTAAAAATGACCATTAAATCCATCTTATTGATGGTGCCTCCTTTATACATGACGGATGTGTACCATCTTTAATTTCATTTACATTTCAATCGAACAATAGATTTGCAAAGAAAATGTCTAATACAGACGTAAAATATTCACACTTGAGCTCCACAATCTGTTGTACAATTGACAAAACAGGCCTCTTTTCCCAACTTTTCCAGCTAAGCAATTTTTCTAAAGATTTTAGTTTTGCAGCAAGAAAATGTTTTCATAACTTCCAGGGAAAAGAATATGCAAAACGGCGTAAATGCAGACAGCGAATGCTGCAAGCTAACCACAATGCTTCAAATGTCTGAACAGTGGGCATGTGTAGTACAAATATGAACCACGTGTGTTGTATCACAACTACAGTATAATGTACTTTTCTGTTGCCCAGCTAAGAAACTGCATGCATTTCCATGCCTTTGATTAACCAAGGCCTTCACTGGATGGGTTTGTGGGATATGTGCAAGTGACTAAATTCTGAAGTAATGCATCTTGGGCCCATGCAGCAGTGTAACTGCACAGGAGTGGATTCCATTTAAATATCTAAAAAAAAATGAATGCTGGCTGATTCTCAAAAATTATGATACGTTACCATAGTTACGTGCATCAGTTGTAAAAAAGCAACCAGTTTCCCCAATCCCCCTTCAGCAGAGCACAACCAAGTTTTTTTAAAGAATGCAATTTTAAAATAAAAAGGTACATACACAAGATTAATTTATGTAATATATATTCACCCTCAGAAAGCACTGAAGATGTTATTTGTAGTTTTGTAGCACAGAGGGCGGTTATTTCCCTGAGGGCTGCAATCTATTTTCGGAGAGCTATTCAGATACTTCTGGGCTCCTGTCATATCTTGGTCATATTCAAGTAGCATATGAAAAGTCCTTAAGATTAATATACTTAAAGTTATCTGTTTGTACTTTCCTGGATTCAGGCATTAATAAATAGATCCCTAAAAGTATATAGTAGTTTTTTTTTCTTTCGGGGGGGGGGGGGGGGGGGGGGTGATTTACTTCCAAAAGAAATTGGATAGTTGATGGGGCCTGTTGCTGTGTCTGTGTAAATTTATTCAATAGGACCCATTTTCTACCACTAGAGGGAGAAAGCAACTATATACAATTCACTGAGACCCCACAGTGGCAGAGAATAAGTACTGCAGCAGGACCCGATGTAGAGTTTATTTTGAAATATTCTATATTCCAGTCTGATGATTTTGATCCAAAGCTTGATCATTTTTGCACTACAGGATGTGGACCAATATGTCTCATGCAAGGATAAGAATACAAATTTCATCAACCCGTGTTCCTGTATTTTAAAGTCTGTCAGTGATTATGAGCTTGACCCATATTTTTGAATACCTACGCCTGCCTGCGGTGTTGGCAGCAAGAAAGCCCCAGACACTGAATTAAATGTTATGATTCATGAAAAATAGATAGATGTGCTCAATTAGGCATTCATCTATTACAGCAACATAGCAACAGCCATTTATAATTAACACATTCATAAGCAATAATCAGTACTGTGTGCAACTCTGGTGATTACTGATTATTTGAATTATGGAGACCTTTAAGGTCTTCTCATTTATTAATAATGCAACTGGACAGCTGAACTAAAACTGGAAATTTTAGATGGAAACTACAGCACACCACTTGAAAACATTATGTACTTTTACATAAAAATTTACATTAAATATTGTTCCTATGCTACTTATTTTAATCACTTACACCACCTGCCTAAAGCTTTGGTGCATGTTTTGGTTTACTCAATCTATATTGTTAAGAGCAGCTTTGGTTGAAACTTAAATTACTGCAATAGAAGAGTTTGTAAAATGGTCTTCAGTCAGTTTAGCATTAGACTGCATACTATTGACTGTCATGCCAGTATCCAGATTTTTTTTTACATTTTAATGTGCACATGTCCAGAGACATGGACGAAAGACCATGTAAACACACAAAGACTGATAACTTCAGACTACAATAGGTGCATAGATCCCAGTAACTATAAGCTTCGGTATATGATACTGAGTAGGAGGCCCACAAAAATTTAAATGTACAATATCACTCCTTCATTACAAAAACCTATATAAATCCTATTATAAATAGGAAGAGATTTCATGATACTGCCTAATGCAAGTATAAACATCAAGCAGCAAACTGTCTCATCACTGTGCAAATATCCTCCAGGAAAAAAAATGTTCAACCCTCAGGGAAGTGCACAAAACTGTTAAAAATTCTGACACTTTGTTGTGGTATTGTGTATCACTTGAACAACTCAGACGACCAATAACATGATCTTGCAGAAGTTGTTTACCAGCAGAACACCTCCTTTGCAGCTACCTGGTGAAAGTCGTGCTTGGTTTAAAATATCCCAGTACGATTTTCAGAACAATCAACTTCACAGAAGTCATCAAAACATAAAAACCCAAAATGTAAAATCAAAACAATAGGACAGTAAAGATTGAGACTGGAGGGTGCTGTTAAATCTAGGCTAATAGCAAATGGCAAACCTACAGAACAGAAACACACAGATCTATTATTTAATTTGCAATGGTTTGATCCAAAACACTCATTATAAAATTAACAAGGTGAATACTAGCCAGGAAATCAACAGATTTGTATAAAATAATGAAGGCTAAGATAGTTAAACTTTGAATTCAATTTTTATAAACAGATGCTGTTGTCACTCCTCTGCTGGTCTTAACTAGGTAAACAAAATCTAGTTTTTAATTCTCAAAGGACTAGCTCAGAAATTTCATCTACAATTAGTTGTTAGAGAATGAAGGACAGCCAGAAAGCTTTCCTGCTTTCCCCTCAATTTCTCAGATGTGGTTGTAAAAGTGTGAAAAGAAAGGTTACACATAGTTAAATCAAACATAATATCCTCAACTTAAGTCTCACAACAGCATATTTTTGTAAACAAATTTTAAATACTTTTACTGTCAATGTCCAGCTATTATATAATAAATCTACCAGTCTCCCAGAATCCACTGAACATATCTGCAATGGCAAAGATAAATTATGCCTTGGATTAAGTAAAATGCATTACCATGATTATTACCAATAGTGTTTTATTCAAATAAAACTACTGATATTCTTGTCATTTACTTTCAAGTTTGATCAAATTGCAGATGGCTGTTTTAAACTGGACCGTGAAGTGTGATTTTGGATTGTTCATAAATTTATTACAGTACTTTTGCGCTCTTACTGCAACATATAATGTTCATCCATTATGAAGCAAGTACAGAAAAGCCATTAGAAGTTCTTAGACTAGAAAGGGCAGAAAAGAGACCAGTGGAACTGGTTTATCATTCAGTGCAAACACCACACAATGCAGGAGTTCCAAAATACAGTTTTCGCTCTGTGTACACAAACACACATACAGCAAATGTCATGGCAGGAAAGAGAAAGAAATTTTTTCTTTCCAAAAAGATGAAAAATATCACAATATCCAAGTATTTTAAACACAACTATGATTGATACAAAAAATCTTTCAGTCTTTTATGTAAACCAATTAGGATAGCATTTTAGTGTAATTTAGCAGTGACTAACAAAAAGGTTATTGTCATTGCAGAAAATCTTATGTACTTTTTGTTAAACTCTATAATGAAAATCTTTACAAGAACATACAAAAAGCCAAGGATGAGACAAGGTTTTTTGATGTAGATGTTACAAAATGGAACTAATTGCAATTTTTGTCTTTGGTGTGTTTTTGGGGTAGAAGGCAGTGGGTGAGATTCCCTTTCTTACTATTCTGTATCCGGCCACTATGTTCATTACTACCTGTTCAAGTTCAGTAATGTAGGTAGTGATGCCGAGCTCCCTGATGCTACACATCAACCAATACCAGGACATAGCAAGTTAAAATTTCTATCCCAGGAGCACTGAGACGGACAGAAATGCCTCTAAATTAAATTCAGAAGAATTAATTTTATGCAGTTGCTGCTTAACCTGTTATCATTAGAACAAAGGAAGTGAAAGTATCTTGTCACATTAACCAAAGGCAAAACACTGTGGACTCTGGAAGTCTTAAAAAATAAACTGAAAATGCTGGAAATACTAAACAGGTCAGGTAGCATCTGTGGAGAGAGAAACAGAGTTAATGTGAAACGTCATGAACCTGAAAAGCTATTGGTATCTTTCTCCCCAGATGCTGCCTGACTTGATTATTTCCGCCATTTTCTGTTTATATGCCACATTAAAACAAGTGTTTAGTCAGTGGTCAATCTTGCAGGATACTTTCATCTCCTTTCTGAGGCACAACTTGGCAGAAAATAAGTGACAATGCTCCAATGTTTCCATGATCCCACCCCATTTAACATTTGCTTTATACATTTGTTTAAACACTTATCTAGGGATATTTCTCAATTTTTCAATCTTATGTTATCATAGTCATACCTGTTGGAAACTGTATTTTGAAACATTAATTATGCATTTTTTTTAAAGTGAAAAGTATGCTCCTTCCACCGTTTAACAAAACAAGTTTCCTATAAAAGTGCAACAATGCCATGAAACTAAATCTTAACATAACAGCTTGAAAGTACAGGTTTCCAAGCTATTATCTTCTTACAACTTTGTGAATTGTACACAAAAATATATAAAAGAAATAGAAGAGGAGGTAAAGTCATAGTTAGCTTTCACCAGGTGTGTTGCTGCAAGGCCCTGCTGGTCAACAACTGAGTTGTTTACGTTCTACATTAGCCATTGTGAATAAGAATGGCTGTTACTACACCGGCTCACAACAGACTCATAAAAGGCTACTTTAAAGCATTAAGTAGAATGATGTCCAAATTCCAAGGTTCAGTGGAATTTGAATTAGTTATCTGACTGAAGTTAATTTTATTTGTCAAAATGGTTAATGCAGGAGGGCTTTCGTAGTATCAAAAAAGTCCACAGGAATTTGATGCCCCCATATTGTTCTTTTAAAAAATACATAATATAATATACACACACACATATATACAAACTCATGTGTTATATATATATTATATCATATAATATAGAAAGCAAAATTAATTGCTTTTGGATGTTTGTGTAAGCACAAAACCCTTCAGCTCCCATTGACTAGAGCTTCTCCATTAGTTGCAGGTTTCATGTCTTTCTTATCTTCTGACAACCTGACTGCAGATGTTTTCAGGACCAAATTATTGATGCTGAAGGAAGCAGTCACAGTCGGGGAGGTGATGAAGCCAACTGAGGCTGTGATGGGCTGGTTAAAGCCAGAAGTTATAGGTATCATCTTCTGTTCCTCTCTGACAGAAAGGGAAATACAGGAAATAGCTAGTTAAGACAATCAAACTGGTTTCCATCAACGTCTTTCATTAAGTTATTCTGTATTTTCTCCAATTCCCTGATTTAATGTCTCTATACAGGGCACCCATTCTACCCCTGACAGACAAGTGACCCTAACTGGGCCTTTGCTAATGCTGATCTGCAAACTGGGTGTTAAGAAGTGGATTAAAGCTGCTCAACTTGCAAGTTTCACCTTCCTCTGTAGAAGTATTCCCTCTATACACTACTTTCCACAAATGCCCTAACTGAGACTGGGAGTACACTTATGGAGGGCCACTAATTTAAACCAGTGCCCCACCACTTGATGGCACAGCACTTCAGTCAAACTCTTTTCATAGAATTATCATCCATAATTCATATTTTCTACAGAAATAAGATATGTATCTGCATCATCAAAAGTACTGCCCAAATGGTTTTCTATGAATTCTTAATATTGCCTACTAGAACAGCTCTGCTGCCATAATTAAATTGCTATCAGCAGAATCCTAAGAATCTTTTGATTGGAAGAGGCGGGATAGGAAAAACATGAATACAGCTTGCTCTGACATCAGACTTCCCTTCCTAGAACAGAACTATGCTAAAGTGGAATTGTGTACTGCTGCACCCTGTATGGATTCTGCTGTTGAATCTTTTCCAGTAAGGGTCACTACTGTACTTGTCTCTCCTTGAATCAACATAGTCTGCCAGAGCCAGCCATTTATGGGTATGTTAATATAAACTTTTTTTTGGATAAATAAACTCCAGTAGGTATTGAATTCACAAAATATGGAGATTAAACAAAACATTTACAGATAGGATTTAAATGTATTGGCCCCTGTTACCACATGAGCAAGACGGATAAATGACAGTTTAAATTAAAAGGTAAAAGTATTAAATACTGAACACTGCTTCAGCCAAATAAATCATTAGAAATTTGTTCCATTCAGCATTAGGTGTCAGCCTTGGCTCAGTGGTAGAACTTTCACTCGATGCTGAATAGTACTAATCTTTTCAGAACCATACCTTTTTCTACCATTATCTCAAATAACGGATCCATATCCTCCACTGGTTCACTGACATTCTCAATTCCACCATCATTTGTAAAAATTGACACAAAATAGTTCATAATACTCCCATATTTAATTCTCCATAATTACACTTTTTCTTTTATTCCTAAACAGTTCTATGCTCGCTCATTATTTTTACTTTTTATATATTTAAACAACCTTACGGTTTCCTTTTATATTATTAGATGCCAACTTTTCTTCTTATTCCTTTTCAGTTTTTTTTAATCTCCTTTATCACCTCTCCACTCTGGTATTTTAAGATTTTACACTACTGATCAGTGACTGGTTTGCTAACTTTTCTGCCCAGGTAATTTAGGCCAGATCCCTTCTTACCTCATTGAATTTTGCCCTTTTCCTGTCCAACAGCCTTATCTTTAACCCTTCGTTATCCTTTTCTATTTTGACATATGAACCAACTATGTTGTGGTCACTATTTCACAATTGTTTTCTGCCTGTGACATCAGTTATCCCATTTCATTTAACAGAACTGAAGTCAAGCAAATGCTTCTTTCCTCACAAGTCTGCAAACACAACAATGTAGGAAGGAGTCCTGAAAACATTCCAAAAAGCATACTCTATTCTGACTACATACATTACCTTTAGTTTAGCCTATCTTGAGATAATAATCATCCAATGGTACAACCCTGTTGCTCTTGCATATTTTTCTATACTGTCTGCAAATTTTCTCTTCAATTTCATCACCATAACAAGACTTACAAATCCAAATGGAAAAACACATTTAAGACAAACCAAAATCATAATATCCTTTAACAATGCAACTTTACGATTCTTACGTGATAGCAATTTGCTCTGCAATCCTGCGGCCCTGCTCCTCCTGCTCTTGACCTTGGTGCTTATGATGATGTCCATTTTCGGACATTATGTCATTGGTCAGATCACCCTGGGAGCCAATCCCCAAATGCCGATCCAGGACATCCTGTGTGAACAAATAAATATAGTTTTAAGCCTGGTACTATCTTCTACCCAAAAGAATTCAATATGTTGCATAAATTATATTATCTAATCTACAAATATTACAAAATATTCCAGCTAAGGATAAATAAGTTTGCTCCAATCACCTTCACTTAGCCTTGCAGCCATGTGACCATGTTGCAAAACTTTCTGCAAACCCTGAAAATTGGAAGTATATATAGTTTCTCCCGATTAGCTCTTCTCATGGGTCATTATGAACCAATGCTTCAAGCTAAGCTCACTTAACATGGAGTGTTCTTCTCTTGCCTGACACATGGTGACCAGAAGTGAAATAAATAAAAGTCCCAAACAGCTTCCAATGGTTATACATGAGCTAAGGTTACTAGGCTGGCTCCTACCAAGTGTCGAGCATCAGACACTACTGGATTTCAGATCAACTCAGGTATTGCTGCTGAGCAGTTTATTACTATACCTTTAAATCCTTTCTTGCTCATTCTTCACCACTTGTTCTGTTAAACTGTAAAAGCTCATGAATTCTTTTTTGTCATAAGATTTCCAGAACTGCTATTTCAGCATCTATGATGTGACAGGTAGGAGGGATAAAGAAATCAAATGCTACAAATGTAATTTAAAATCATTGGTAATGCTTGTGCAAGGTTCAAGTACATCACATCCTCGTTCTCTCAAAGGAGCAGGTTAATAATAGAATTTGAAATACCAAGGATTATGGATGATCCTGTTCAAAGTATTACATTTCATCGTTTAACATGTGGATTATATATATGAATATATATATAAAAAAGATAAATAGAGAATTAAGACTGTTCTTTGCAAAAGGTGGTATTCTTCAGTCTTTGAATTATTCAACATATCAGAATCCCATTTCATTTGCACAGCACAGCAGTGGGTATTATACACCATGGGAGCTTATGCACATCATGGTTACTGTAGTGTAGCATTATTAGATGACCCTAGAAATGCTTATTTTTTACAACGTACAATTGACCATGTAATTTATTTGTAAACACATTTTTGACCTTGGAAGTTGTTTAATCTGTCATCCAAAAAGTTAAATTGTTAAGTGAAGGGAAATTGGATTTCTCAATTAAGTTTTTGAAGCAAAATTGTAATGGTTTCTCAGATAGTACATTGAAGCTGATTAGGTTTTATACCTGTACTCCAGTGCAAGACACTGATTAAATAATTTGAGCCATAACGCATGTTATATTAACTATATCTAGTGTTGTGACTGAGGCCGGAGTAATGCATCGTCAATTCAGTCCCACTACTCCACAGGTCACAACATATTATTAAAGTTTCCCATCTCTTGGAAAAATTAGCCAAATTAATCACTTTATTAACACCCAGAATAAAACACATCAAACCAGGTATCTTTGAACAACAAATTAGCTATTTATTAATAAACTAAATCTTAAGAAAACTTGTTATTTGTCCTAAACCTCATGCACACACACATACATTCAAAAACCAACTGTTAACCTGTTCTAAAAACGATGATTTAAAAATTAGAACTGTTTCTTAGGAATAATAAAACAACTGGGTTGTAAGTCTTGGTTGGTTACTTTCCCGGATCAGTGAGGTATCCCAGAGTCGAATAGTTAGATGCCACTCGAGGTCTCCAGGTGAGTTGATGAACAGTCTGTAATGGATAAGCATTCAAGGCGCTTCGGCTGCAGTAGGCATCATACAGATCTTTCAACAAGGAGTATAACAGGCCTATTTGGATTTTGAATTAGCAGTTTATCAGTAGAAACTTTACTGAGAATTCCAGAACTCCCAGAAACACAAAAGACAACAGAAAGTCACTCCTGAGGCTGAGCCTTCTTGGAGACTGGAAGTAAAAAGGAATTTTCTACCTCCAACAATGCCAAGATTCCTTTCCAGGGGTCTTTTCCTCTTTAGGCGACACACAGCCTGTAGGCCAATGTAGATTTTCTGCTGAGAGAGAGACAAATCCTTCCTTCAAGGAGAGCAAGCTTTGCTGGTCTGCCAGATCATACCGGTTCTAGCCAGTCTTTTCACACAGTCAAACTGCTACAATACGGCATATGACTGCACATCTCTTGCTGTTGCCTAGGAAACAGGCTTGCAGCTCGCGCACTCTGTTTCCAGAGGGACAAACAACTCTCAGTCTTAACGGCACACAGACGCCCTTTAGTTTTTAAATAACAAAAAAAACTTCCATGACACTAGCCACAGTCATGTCTATGGCAACACTTTTAGCACAACGCATAATTTTAGTAGAAAACTCCTTACACACACACATATATAATATATATATATATATACACACACACACAGGTAAATGTCGATCACATGCATATTTACTTAACAAATACTTTTCACCATTTGGTGCAAAACTTGACAGTCTTTCTCTTTCAGCATATCTCAGTGCAGCTTCTAGCTTTTTGTCCAGAACTTGAGAGCATTACTTTGAGTTCAGAGCGATTGCTGTAAGTGTTGAGTCACCCAAGACATGCTAGACCTGCCCCCACTCTCCAGCCAGACCGCCTTTGAATGCTGCTTGCTCTTAGCCATGACATGCCCTGTTAGAGCTGCTTGTTAATGGCTGGACTTGCAATTTTCTGCTGTCCTGGAGTGGTTATTCTGATTGGTCGAACTGACCACGATTACATTATGTATAGCACACACAACAATCAAGAAAAGTCACGCGTTCTGCGTTTTGCCTTACCATATGACCAAGAAATGCACAGAAATATAAAGCACACATGCATACTCTATGCGAATGTAAGTACTGAGATCACCTGCCCAACAATGGCATCAATAATTCACTTTTAAATGAATAATAAAAAATGCAATTAGCCATATCTGGATTCCCTGTTAGCCACATTAATGGCTAATGTATTGGACAACATATTCAACATAGTTCATCCACCCCTCATTTTTCTATACTTTAGAATAGTTGTGAAATTTGGATACTTGTTTTTTTATAATGTATATCCACTAAATTAATCATGCATATGCATGGAAGTTACTTGTTTATAAAGTGCTACTTCAGTTGTCAAAACCACTGAAATGGTCAAGATAAAAAAAATACTGTTGCAGAGGTACAGTATTTCAAAGTTGTGGGAACAAGGGAAAATTACTTTATCCTCTGAATTAAGGATGGATGTAGTAAATTGCATACCTTTCTTTTCAAGCCAATCAAAATAATACTTCATAAAGGAATCAGGATTGCGCCATGTGACTGCTTCACAAATCAAGAGAAGGTAACGCTCAACAAGAGTTAATGGTGACGTAGTGGTAATGTCACTAAACTAGTAATCCAGAGGTCCAGGATAATGCCCTGGGGACATGGGGCTGAAGTTTAATCGCATGCTGCATTCCTCAGCGGCGTGCTTTCAACTCGGCAGCCTTCCGACACAGAAGGGCTGCTGAGGAGCCACCGTGATATTTTGTGTGCGGGCTCATTTAAAGAGTGGGGGCGGAGCAGTCGCCCTGATGATACGTAGGGGCGGCCATCAGGTCCCTGGCAACAGCACCCGGCACCACTGTGCAGGAACTGGCGCCATTTTTAAAGGGCTTCAAGCCCTTCCGTTACATTGTAAAATTTAAAGGTCCAAATCTCCGGGAATTAAAAATAAAATGTTATGTCAGGTGTCAATCATGTATCCCACCCCCACCATGGATAAACCATACATTAATTGCCCTCTACTGCCATGATAAAATTTTATTAGTATCACGAACTTCCCCCCACTCCGACATTTGTTCCCTTTGACCCTCAACCCCTTCCCATCACCTCCAAAGCCAATAATAAATGTTTTCCCCGCTCCTCCGCCTCTCCCACCCTGAAAATTTTATTCCTCCCCCCTCCCCACCAGATTTTCTCCTCGGAACTCCTTGCAGAGTTCCAAAGGCGCGCGAAGGCCGAATGGAGGCCGTAAAATTGGTGTGGGGTGTCCGCCGCCTGCAGGTAAGTTTATTACCATCTCATTTATGTTTATTTGAATATACAGATGAAGGGCCCACTTCCAGGCAGCGGGAGGAGCCGCACTGACGTCCCCCCACCGCCGGTAATATGCAGTGGGCCCTACTCAATGTTGTGGGTCAGGGCGGGCCTCTCCCTGCAAAATTTTACCAGGCACCGCACCGTCGAGGGGCCGGTAAAATTCAGCCCATGGGTTCAAATTCCACCGCAGCAGCTGGTGAAATTTAAGTTAATTTAATTAATAAATTTAATTAACTAATTAAAATCTGGAATTGAAAGCTCGTAATGGTGCCATGAAACTATCAATTGCTGTAAAAACCCATGTGGCTCACTAATGTCTTTTCGGGAAGGAAATCTGTCATCCTTACCTGGTCTGACCTACACATGATTCCAGACCCACTGCCCTTTGAAATGGCCTAGCAAGCCACTCAGTTGTCAAGGGCAATTAGGAATGGAAAACAAATGCTGGCTTTGCCACTGACTCCCACATCCCTTGAAAGAATTTTTAAAATGGCCACGCTTTTGTAGAATATGTTTTAAATCACAGTTGGCAAATACCACCTGCCAATGGAAAGTCAAAACATCCCCGTCAAAAATTCAAACACGTATCATTTCTTTAATAGAGAGAGTATATATCCATACCTCTATTCCCTCATCTTGATCGGCATCAGTATCCAAAGCAGAAAGCTCCAGTTCTATATCCCGATCAGATCTGGCATCTGTGGAAACCTCTGAAAATTCCCTCTATTAGTGAGCAAACAATCAAGTTTACGATTGTGAATAAATTAAAATACCCGCCTGGAAGCAACAGTATAACTAACAGCAAAGTCTTAAAATATACCAATATGCAAAACATACTCTGCCTAAAAAAACCTTCATTCTTGTGTACTGGCATGCAGTTTGACCAGCGACACAATGAAAGATACTGTCATATTGTAGGATTCTGAGGTAGTTTGTATAACAGTGTTGCTCATTAGTCATATGTGGCTCATTCAACAAATGAGGCAAGATACAGTACAAAACTGAAAGGAGGTTTACACAAACACAAAGGAAAGTGGAAACCCAATGGACTGGAAGGGCTGTAAAAAGCAACAGGTTACAAATGAAATAAGTAAAAGAAATTGCAAGGGATATCAATACATTAAGAAAGAAAAAGAGTGGCTATATGGAGCCTCAGCTTTTCACACCGTCTATTAATGACTTAGATGAAAGGAATAGTTTATATTCAAGCTCACAAATGAGACTAAAGTTGGAAGGCACAATAGGTAGGGCAGATGGGAGCAGGAAGTTACAAAGACTCAAGAGAATGATTAAGTGAATGGGAAAATCTGTGGCAAATGGAGTTCAATGTGGGGGAAGTGTGATGTCATCCACTTTGGATCCAAGAAAGAAAATCAAAGCATCTTCTAAAATGGTGAGAAAATAGGAACTGTAGGTTCATGTGCAAAATAAAAATCACCAAAGAG
Organism: Heterodontus francisci; assembly: GCF_036365525.1. Taxonomy (NCBI): domain Eukaryota; kingdom Metazoa; phylum Chordata; class Chondrichthyes; order Heterodontiformes; family Heterodontidae; genus Heterodontus; species Heterodontus francisci. The sequence continues at coordinate 27,639,865 of NC_090402.1, forward strand.
ATAGTGGACAGGTATAAAATGCAAACCAGAACAACTAATGGAACATTGGCCTTTATCTCAAGGCTGTTGGAATACGAAGGGGAGGAAGTTATGCTTCAGTTGTACAGAGGCATGATCAGATCCCATCTGGGATACTGTGCTCAGTTCTGGGCACTACATCTCAGAAGGATATACAGGCCTTGGAAGAAGTACAGTGCAGACTCATCAAAATGATATCAGGCCCAAAGGATGAAATTATGAGGATGAGTTACATTAATTTAGCTTGTATTTCCGAGTGTGTAAGCTGCTTAGAATGATTCATGGATTGGAGATAGGTAAGATCTAAAGATTCTATTTCCTCGAGTGGGGGAAATCCAGAACAAGAGGGCATAATCTTAAAATTAGATCCAGGCCATTCAGGAGTAAAGTCAGCAAGCACTTTTTAAAAAAAAAAAACACACAAATTATTACACTCTTGTCCACCCCACCCCCCCAAAGGCCGGAGATACGTGTATCAACTGAAGCTTGAGATTGAGATTGATAGCTTTACTTAACAAAAATCTATCAAGGGATATGCAGCAAATGGTGGAACAGGTTTGAAGGGCCAAATACGCAATTCCTGTTCCTTAGTTCCTAATTGAGAATCCAGATGTGGCTAATTGTATTTTGATTAGTAATTTTTAATACCAATAACATTGTATGGAGAGGAGAGCTGTCATTATGGTCAGCGCGACCAATCAAAAAAACTGCTGCGGGCCAGCAGGAGAAAGCTAGTCTAATCAATAATGAGCAGCTCCAAAAGGGGCATCTGATGGCAAGGGGAGAGCAACTTCTAATCCTATTCTAGATAGAGAGCAGCAGCAAGATTGGCATGTCTCGTGTGAGTTAATATTCTCAGCAATCATTCTGATGAAGTCTAACTGCTGTGGACAACTGCTAGACAAAAACCTAGAAGCTGCACTAAGATATGTTCTGTCTGAAAGTCATGCAAGAATTCCAGACTTTGGTGGCGTACATTTACCTGTATTGATTACAAGGAGTTATGTACGAAAATCATACAACTAAATCGGTGTCACTGTATCTATGCTTGTAGTTAGTCTGCAGATGGAATGGTTGTACAGAGACCAAAATTACCAGCAAAGCTTGGTTAAACTGCGCAGGTAAAAGATATTTTCACCATTATAAGCATTTCTTTTAAAGCCAATATAATATTTTCCCCATTAAAAAAAAAACTCCTTTCCACTTCTTCAACAGTAAGTCATGAATTCTTTCCTTTTGCTCGGTCAATGGAAAATATACTTGCAGTTTATTCCCTATGTTTTGGGTGACAGGACAAAAAAAAACACGAGTGTCATATATATGCTGTAAAAGGAGGTTATGTTGGTCCTGTCTGGAGGAGTAGACTCTTAAAACGGGCAAGTTTGCCCAATTTTTCCTTGGGCTTGGTCAAACTTTGAGGCAGAGTTTTCTATAAATGTGTTAGCCCAGAATTTGCTGAAGCAGAGAATCTCATAGTGTCCCCTGTTAGATGAACATGTTCCTGCAATCCATCAACTCAAATAAGTTTTGCACACAGTTGCTGGAAGTGCAAGTTGATAACTGTGCGGCCAAACCAAGAGGGTATCTGCAATTCCTGTTCCTTAGTTAATAACGAGACAAACAGTGAATCTCTTACTCAAAGTGGGTTTCCTCCGGGTGCTCCGGTTTCCTCCCACATGCCAAAGACTTGCAGGTTGATAGGTTAATTGGCCATTATAAATTGCCCCTAGTATAGGTAGGTGGCAGAGAAATATAGGGACAGGTGGGGATGTGGTAGGAATATGGGATTAGTGTAGGATTAGTAGAAATGGGTGGTTGATGGTCGCACAGACTCGGTGGGCCGAAGGGCCTGTTTCAGTGCTGTATCTCTAAACTAAAAACTAAATGATATTTAAGGATTGAGAAATAATGAACTTCAGTGGGTGAATTCAATGTCAAATCAGGTACAGAAGAGAAAAATAAGAGGGGGAAAGAAAAATTAGATTGAGAGAGAGAAAAAAAGACAAAGGAGAAGATTATTAAAAAATTAACATTGCTAAAATCTCCAACAATTCTGAAGGAATAAGACTCCATACTTTTAATTGTTGACTTTCTGGGTAAAGGAGCTTGATTGGCAATTATCAATTATCACATTGTTATAAATGTACTTATGTTAATTAGTTGGCTTAACTTTATGGCAAGTTTAATGGGCAATTAATGTGCAAATGCAGCATTTCATAAAAATCTCGGGGAGGTTAAGGGTAAGATCCCATTTTCCTAAAGTATATGGCGGAGTAGCACATATTGGCAGCGATTTGTGATGATTAATAATTTACTGGGTATCCTCTTCAGTGCCATAAGTTGCTGGCTGATTGGCAGTTTAATGATGTTTGTCATTCACACACCGTTAGATTTTCAACAAATTCTGACCCAATACTATGCTCTAGCACAGCAAAACATATGGTATGAGTTTACTGAAAAAAAAAGAATCTGTGCATTACAGAGCCAGTTATGTTGGCCACTCACTTTTGAACCTATAAATTTGCAGAATATTGTGCATGCACTGAGAAATAGACTGAATTGTATTCAGCTATTAAAATGAAGGAACAGAAAAGCAAAACAAACTACAATGGTCTGGGGGACGGGATAGAATGCATAGAAAACTCATGCAGAAAAGTATTATGTTTTATATGTGGTTTCCAAAGTGGAACAAGGATACTGACTATTGTGACAAATCCTTACTCTATGGCAAGTCTACCTCTAGAAAGTGATCTCTCACTTGGAGTGATCCCATGAGCATGGGGAAAATTCTGCAATGCATCTTTAGAAATTATTTTATTAGTGCGGGGGGGAGGGAGTATTTTACGATGTGAATTTCAAGATCTCGGTCACCAAGTCCTCACCTGGTGCAGTTCAATATTCAATTGATCTCCGCTATTAGAATGTTTCCTATGACCAGACAGGTCTATCACTTGCAATCTGTCCCTGCAAGAATAAATGATCAAATGTTAATCAAAATCATTGATAATAGTAATTAGCTGCTGACTGCACGAAATAGTGGAGAGGCAATGGGGTTATGAGCATAACACATCAATCTCGAGCAGAAGGTTTTGTGGTGACACTGAACAAAAAGCAGGGATTTTTCTACATGGAAAAAAATCACTTGGGCTCTCACACAATTCCTGCAGACTAACAAGTATAGTCGAGGTCTGGCAATGGGTGTCCTGCCCAACTTCAACACAAGATGGGGCAGCTCCAGGGAAACTGTGAAAAACTATAAATAAAAAAAATCAATACATACCTTTGGAATATTGACTTGACACTGGCAATATCCAATTATACTGAGAATATCAAGGAACTTTATCAATTAAATTGTACAGAATGTTTGAAACACAACCTTAAGAAAGTCACCTATTTAGGGAGTAAAAGTCTCAATTTTTTTTTAGTGTTATAGTTATTGAGGTGTTCAAATTCACATTTTAGATGCACATTTATACATTACTTAGCATGCTCATTTGTGAAAGACGACGACATGCTTATTTTTGAAAGAGCTAAAGTAAATGAATTAATGCAGCATGGTTAAGGTCAGAGGAGTGCTTGCTTTTCACACAATAAACTGTGCAATAAACTCCCCAATTCTCCAGCATGAGGTTAAAAATAATCTTTGGATGCATCCCGATTTGCAAAATAGCAACCACCATTTTTGTGAGAAATTATGGCAAGCTTTATAATGATTTATACAAATTTACCATCAGTTGTGTACCTCCAAAATTCGCAAGGAAATCATCCAAATTTATGTGGGTGGTTGAGAGAAAACAGCAAGAAAGGAAAAAAATCCTTGATTACAGCTTTCCATTTTGAAAGTACTGCATTTCAGTGTTTCTAAACAAAAATGCTCACCATTATTCATCCATTTGTGTTGGATCCACATGCAATCAGGTGGTGCACTGTTAGCATTATAATAGTTTATGACAGATCCAAATGCAAAAATAGAATTGAGAATAGATGTTTGGTAGTACAGAACACGAGTATTGCCGAAAATGGAGACATTTTGTTGAAGCTTTTCGTCTTGCACTCATCAGGACAATCCGCAAGAATACCAATGTAAGAGAAAGCAACAGATTTATACTGTATGAGAAGACAGAGCTAATTGGTTGGCAAGTGGACTCTGATTGATAAAGGCGTTGCCATGAAGAATGCAGCAGTTTATGGTGACTGACAGTTAACTGCAGATGCTTTGTTTGAAATTTAAACCAGGTAGATTGGCTCTGATTGGTTCATTCCTCAGGGCAATGCCTTGACCAACGAATGGCTGTCAATTATTTTGTTTAGCTGAAACAGGGTGCAATGTGTGTACATGTTCTTTCTGTCTACAAAGAACAGGGCCCTGTGTATTAATATATGTAGCTCCCAGTATGCACAAATGCACCACACTGCGAGCCCGACTGACAATCTTAAATTGGTTGCCAGTGTAACTCTTAGCACACAAGGGATTATTTAGCAAATGTTGTCCAATCGCAGAATCACATCTAATGTTAGACATTGTGCTTTGAGTTTTGCAAGCATGGGCTGGTTGGGTATGGTCTGTACCTTGTCCGTTGCGAACAGTGGAAGAGACATGTTTGATACGATCTGCCAGTCTACCTCAGATTACCCTGGAAGGGTAATGCATCCCAAAAATTTGAACAACAGGTGAAGCTAACTGTTTCATGCTGCTACTATGCAGTAGCAACACGTGTGGTGTCTGCCACTAACAGGATGCTGCTTTCAAGCCAAAAAGACGTTCTGCCTAACAAACAAATGAGTAATGTGATATATGAATTTCAATGCCAGTGTGATGCTAGGTACATAAGCCTAAAGACTGGCGGATCGTATCAAACATGTCCCTTCCTCTGTTCGCAACAGGCAAGGTACAGACCATACCCAACCAGCCCGTGCTTGCAAAACTCAAAACACAGTGTCCAACATTCGATGTGATTCCGCGATTGGACAACATTTGCTAATAACCCTCAGTGTGATAAGAATTACACTGACAACCAATTTAAGACTGTCAGTTGGGCTCGCAGTGTGGCGCATCTGTGTGTGCTGGAAGCTACATATATTAATACACAGGGCCCTGTTCTTTGCAAACAGAAAGAACATGTACACACATTGCACCTGTTTCAGCTAAACAAAATAAATGACAGCCATTTGCTGGTTCATTCTTCAGGTCAATGCCTTGACCAGAGTCAAGCTACCTGGGTTTAAATTTCAAACAAAGCTTGGCAGTTAACTGTCAGTCACCACAAACTGGTGCATTCTCCATGGCAACGCCTCTATCAATCAGAGTCCACTTGCCAATCAATCAGCACCCTCTTCTCATGTAGTATAAATCTGTTGCTTTCCCTTACATTGGTATTCTTGCAAATTGTCCTGATGAGTGCAAGACGGAAAGCTTCAACAAATGTCTCTATTTTCAGCAATACTCAAGAATTGAGAATGTAATATGGAAAAAACTTCAATATGGAACAAATGGGAATTTGCAGTTTATTCAGGAGACACAGTTTTATCTGATTTTTTTTTCACACAGTAGAACAGTTTTGAAACCAGACACTCAATTAATAAAGCTCTCGATTGCATATTTTTAAAATAAAGAAGTTACATTGTAAAATAAATAGCCACTGACTGTTTTGTTTTGCTCTTCAGAGAGGTTTGCCAAAAATGATTCAATTTCAATACATTTTTTCATTGTGGTCATTACATCTAAAATACCTGGATGTGTTCATAAATCAAGATTCGCTAAGACAGAGATTGAGATACAGGACAAGAAAACAAAGTAATTAGAGATCATCGATACGAACTGCATTTTGTTATTACCTGTTTAAGTATTGACCAGTGGTAGAATTTGATCCATATGAAAGGGCATGGGAACTCCAACTACTAGAATCTGCATGACTCACATGTGGACTATAGTCTGTGGAAAACATACATGTTTCACTAATGTGAACTTGGATTTTAAAAAAAACACTATTTAGAGATTTATACTTAATCTGTTAACACAATACTACATCAGAAACAACTTTTGAGAACAAAAAAGTGAACACCAAAGTACTATGTTGTCACCAGATTTCGTGCATTTGAATGAGGCTAAATTTCCAAAGACAGATTTTTCTGTTTCAATCTCACTCCATTTTTGAATGAAATTTCCAAAAGATGTACTAACACACGTGCTTGTGAATGCATAAGTAACAATGTACAATTTCTATTTAAATATTACATTGCATGATTTGGCACCAAAAGAATAATATGTAATCATTAGTGTGCGGCAGATGAGGAGTTTATTCATCCAGATACCACTGGGTACTGCAAGCTGATCAGATAACACTTAAAAAAAAAACACATTGCTACCACCTCCAAAACAAAAATCAAAAAAGTGTTAAAAAAAAATCATTTTTAAAGTTAAAAAAGATGAGAGATAATCGGAAAAAAGTAGTTAATACTGTTTTTAGTAATTATTAGTGCTGTAAAGGGTTAATATTCCAGTAATAAAGGACATTCCTGACATTTGAGTAGCTTTTAATCACAGTATTACTTTAGTACAATCTGTGGGTTGAACATTCAAGAAACCAGCCAACACAAGGATAATAGGAATCCCTGGATCTGTTGCAGCCTGAATTAAAAGTCATGCTTATAAAATTAATTTTCTCAAAACAACCGATCAAAGCCACAATGGAGACATATTACAGTTCAGAGACAAGTACGAGCGATACAAAGAATGTTACTATTTTTACTTTCAGGTCACACTTCCTTTCCCTTTATTCCCAGGTCTGATTTAAATAGAAGTTTTCAATAATATTTATGTTGAAAACCTTATGAAAATACTTAATTGTATGAAGTAATGACTGCCCCTATTATTATGGAACAGAGGGAACAGACCAACCTGTCACACTAATTGGCTTTGTAGCACTTCCTTGGGAAGCTGTAGCCTGGACTGGGTCCGTGTTGTGATAACCTGTGCGGGCAGACCTAGAAATTGCACCCCACTTAGAGATGATTGGTCCGTCACCAAATGGAATTATGGGATCTTCATCTTTTCCCCTTCTCTGAGAGTCAAACAGATTTAGCCTTCGTTTCACATTCAGGTCCTGAAAACAGCCAAGAATGTCATGAACAATTAAACATCTGAAATCTTAAAGTTTCAAACACACAAGTTTTTGAAAAAATATTTTCCCAACTTTAACTTTTGATGTATAATCAATATTTTAAATCCTTTTACTGTGGATAAAACCTGGGTACATCATTCTATGGGATGGGAAACCTGGATTCTTATCCCTTCTTCATCAAGATTTACACCAAATGATTCCTGTGCTACCATTACATGCAGAATTTAGGTACCTAGCCAAAACATTACACATAAATTTTTGCATTTGTGGATTGACTGGGCACCTAATATTTTGTTCAGTTTTCCATCCTCCCAACTCAAGATACAAAACTCTTACAATTAGAATGCAGAATATCTACATAAGTGTCAGCTGTGATTCAGTGGGTAACACTCTCACTTGAGTCAGAAGGCTGTGAGTTCAAGTCTCGCTCCAGAGACATCAATACAGAAATATAGATTGATACTCCAGTACTGAGGGAGTGCCGCACTGTTGGAGGTGCCATCTTTCAGACAAGACATTAAACCGTGGGCACATCTACTCAGTCAGCTGGATGCAAAAAGATCCCATGGCACTATTCAATGAGGAACAGGGGAGTTATGCCCAGCGTCCTGGCCAATATTTATCCCTTAATCAACATCACAAAAAAAAAATCATCCACTCATCATCACATTGCTGTCTGTGGAAGCTGGCTGTGCACAGAAGAGCTGTGCACAGATTACAACAGTGACTCCACCTCAAAAGTATTCCATTGTCTGTACAGATATAAAATTTGACTGTGAATTTGGTAGGGCCCTAATTATAAGTAATTTAGAGTACAATCCTTTTTCAAGGTCAATCGTTGTAACACAAAACATTTATACTGATTGCATTTCAACAACTCGCATCTATATAGTGCCTTAACACAGTAGTTCCCACAGGAGGGGTATCAAAAAATACTTGACACCAAGACACATAAAGCGATATGAGGACAGGTGACCAAAAGCTTAGTCAAAGAGGTAAATTTTAAGAGCATCATAAATGAGGAGAGGCAGAGGGGTTTAGGGAGGGAATTACAGAGCTTATGTTAATTTTATATTAATTGCGTTTAATTCTATGCAGATGAAGGGTATTAACTGGGGTCTTAGTTGAGCACAAATAAAGAGACACTTACTGAAACTGTGAGCAGAGGGGTTGAGTTAGGAGTTATATGCCTGTAATGTTTCACTCTAAATAAAGATAAGACTCTGTAAAGAATGGCTCCAGTATCATCCATCACCAACTGGCTTTCTGAAATATAACAGCTTAGGACCTAGATAGCTGAAGGAACGCTGCCAATGACGGAGTGATGAAAATCAAGGATGTACAAGAGGCAAGAATTGAGGTGTGCAGAGGTCTTAGAGGGTTTTAAGAGGTTAGAGAGATAGAGAGGGGCGAGACACTGGAGGGAATTGAAAACAAGGATATATATATATATATTCACTAGAATTTTTATTTATTCAAAAGAAAGAGAATTGCACTTCATTTGAAGAAATGGAGAGTCAGGAAAATACTACATCCCCCACTTCAAAAAAGACCCCTAAAAGCTTAAAGCATCAAATTCTGAAGAAGGGGGGATCTACCATAAAATCCAGTACTCAGGCCATGCTGGTTACTACAACCTGCAAATCCAGACGAAATTTCTCCACTAATACAAGTGATCTTTTCCCATTTATGCAAGGGCCATTTTATCTTTTACTATTAGAGATGTTTGCATTCTCTCTCGAAGTTGCAGACCCTGACTGAGGTAGGGGTCCATGACCGCTAGCAGCCCAAGCATTTCTTCTCCATTAGCCTAGTGCATTTTGTTAGGCTATTTGACTGTCAGAGACATTACAGTTGACCCCTGACCCTCATCCCATGCACATGCACACAGACACTTTCAGTTATGATCACTAGATAATTGGGAGGCTGATTTTCCTCCTCCAACCCACTCGTGCTGAAGTCAACTGTAGTACCCCAGCATCTGCTCCAGGCAGGAGGTGACACTAGGCTCTTCCAGGGTGTGTCTATATGCCCTAATGCCATACTAGGTGATGCTTTTACCTGCTAGCCCATCAGGGAGTTATTTGCATGACTTTTAAATGTTAATTTTCAAGACTATCAATATTCCTTTTGGTGATGACCTTTTATATAATTTGAAACTATAAAAATATTTAATCAGTAAAATCATATGCAGCTTTGTAGTAGTAAGATGCCCCCCCTTCAGTGACAAACTCTTTCCAAAGATCATAACATGACCATATAAGGCTAAAAAAAAAGGATTTCAAAGCAAAAGCATGTCTGTCATGTCTGCAAACATATTCTCCTAAATATTAAGTAACTTTGCTCACGAGTAAAACTTACAAGTACTACTCTATTACACTTGAACTAAGTTTTAGGGAGGAGAAACTCATTTAGACAATGGTGTATATTAGCAAAAGACATGTCATGCATATTTTATGTTGGATTTAAAACTACAGTGTAATTTTGTCAAAAATAACATTCTTAAATCGTACAGAATACGTATAATGTAATTATACATTTTCACCAAGTACTGTGAAAAAACTTTTGAATGATTCAGATAAAAAACACTTCGTAACATGCCAACTTAAAGATGTGTGCCTGTATTTTATTTTGAAAACCAAGCCAGAACAAAACCCTACAGAAAACAGGACAGCAGAACTTAAAAGCGAATTTTTTCTTTGCCTACTTCCAGAATTTATCTTTAATTCTCATACTACAGAATCTTTGCAGTAAAGTGGTGATACCCAGAGCAGAATTAATGAAACAAAAAAGTGTATTATTGCTTTAGAATACCTCATTTATAATGTTAACTGAACTCTTTTAATTTGAAGTCATACAATATACAATATAATACAATGCACAATTATGAGAAGTGAACTCTTTCGAAGCAGCTCTGGTGTCTTACCATTATTTTCACACTGGTGGTTGCCATTATGTCTTTTGGCTCAGACTCCATTGCACTAATGCAAGAGCTGATGGTCCCACAGGACCATGGAGAATAGTGGGATATGCTGTCATCCTCAAATTTAGTGCCTGCACACAAATCACTGGCATTCTCAGAAAACTGCTGAAAGATAAACAAACAGATATTCCTATTATAATAGTTGACAAGATCTTTTAAGAAGTTTGAATATCAATGAAGTTAATTCAGTGCACACATGTTCCAATGTTACTTGCTTGGGTTCACATCAATTCTGAATAACAAACACTGGCCCGTGGTCGGGGTGGGAAATAAGAGAAAGATTTTCTGTGCGCTTTGAAATGATAAACCTTTCTTTGAAACACAGATTGACAATTTCATTGCACATAGTAAACAGAAGAAATCTTCCCCCAATGATATCTTTCCTGAATCAGTCATTAAAGTGAGAAGCATAGTAACGAGACATTTCATTGGTGATAGCTTTAAAAAAAAAGGGAACAAGCACATCAGAACACATCTCAGCTGGTGGTATTGTTGAATTGAAAATAACAATTTTTGTAATACTTTTTCTTTAATGACACAGGTTCTTCAAGACTCCCACTCCAGATCACTCAAAAAACCTGTTGAATCAGATTGGAATTTTGTTAGAACAATTGCTAACTGAGCAAACAAAAAATGTTTCAGAAGAAAAAGATATTACAAAAATTAGAAATGTGTTAGTTTAAACTAAGTTACAGCAACTCCTGTGGTCAAAATGCATTCAATGCTTTGTTTTCTGTGACTTGTACAATGGTTGGTGAAATCCATATCTGATGAAATACTATTTCTTTTTGTTCAACAAGAATCTGGTTTCTAAAGGAGACTCAGGATATGAAGAGGCCACATGATCAATGCATGGAACGCCAATGAAACAGGATTTTCGCTGTTCTCAAACAGGCAGCTAACTGAAGCATACCATCATAATAATTTAAGTAATAACTATTTGAGTATTCAATAGGCATGAAGTCTACAGAGACAAATTGCACCATAATATTACTACTTCTCCTACAATGAACTTGCAGATACAGGGCATTGCAACACAGCTGGAACCTGTTCTCACCCAACATCCATACTTGCACACTTTCCAGAAGTTATTGGATAATGATTTTTTTTATTCATTCATGGGATGTGGGCGTCGCAGGCCAGGCCAGCATTTATTGCCCATCCCTAATTGCCCTTGAACTGAGTGGCTTGCTAGGCCATTTCGAGGGCATGTAAGAGTCAACCACATTGCTGTGGATCTGGAGTCACATGTAGGCCAGACCAGGTAAGGACAGCAGATTTCCTTCCCTAAAGGACATTAGTGAACCAGATGGATTTTTACAACAATCGACAATGGTTTCATGGCCATCATTAGACTAGCTTTTAAATTGCAGATTTATTAATTGAATTCAAATTCCACCTTCTGCTGTGGTGGGATTCGAACCCATGTCGAACCCATGTCCCCAGAGCAATACCTGGGTCTCTGGGTTACTAGTCCAGTGACAATACCAGTATGCCACTGCCTCCCCTTAAAGACCAGGAACCCTGACTCATTTTTTCTTTCCTCCCTAGCGCAGGTATATTGAGGCAATTGCAGCACTTGTATCACTGCCCTCGAGAAGAATAGTTCTTTTTTAAGCACTGACCAGAGATGCAGCCAGAAAATCTGGGTCTTAATGGCAATTCCATAGTGGACAGTACAGCTTTGTACAGAACCGTTAGGGAAGCCAGGGCCTTTTATAATTTAGTAAAAAAATCATACGTATGGATCTATAAACTCTACTTTCAAAAGGCTTTATAGTCTATATATTATTGATAATAAAAAGGAAAGGCAATCACTATATTCAGTTTTTTATACTACAAGTTTAAACTCCAATTTGACTTGCATACCTCTGAACTGAAGTCTACACTGAACAAAGGAGATGGAGGGGCAGAGGGCTGGGTGACTGTAGACAAAGCAGAAGAGACAAGAGGTGGTTTCTGAGTGGAATAGTGTGTCCATTGGTCTGGTTTCCGTCTCAACAGGTCATCAAAGCCTGGTTGTTGTATTCGGCTGTATGCATCCTACAAAGAAGGCACCAATGACAGTTGAACAAATTTGTAACTTCAAAATTCTAAACATTAGCTAATGCTTGCTACTTACACACATTTACTTTGGATCTTTCATCAAAAGCTGCAGTTTTAAAATCCATATCCAAATAAAATTATACAATAGATTAGATTAGATTAGAGATACAGCACTGAAACAGGCCCTTCGGCCCACCGAGTCTGTGCCGACCATCAACCACCCATTTATACTAATCCTACACTAATCCCATATTCGTACCACATTCCCACCTATCCCAGGGACAATTTATACTGGCCAATTTACCTATCAACCTGCAAGTCTTTGGCATGTGGGAGGAAACCGGAGCACCCGGAGGAAACCCACGCAGACACAGGGAGAACTTGCAAACTCCACACAGGCAGTACCCAGAATTGAACCCGGGTCGCTGGAACTGTGAGGCTGCGGTGCTAACCACTGCGCCACTGTGCCGCCCAGAATATTTTACTCCTTATCCAAACGGCTCAGTGGACAAATACATAGTGTGACATGATATTGAGCCATAGAGACAGAGAAGCTTCCAGGTTCAAATCACTGCTATAAAGACTTCGAGGTCCCTTGCAAAAGTGATTTTAAAAAAAAGGCATTTATAGTAATTAAAACACTGTTTTGCTTATACGGATTGTCAGTTTACTCCTGCAGCATAGTTGTTACTTGGCTCATTATGTATGGTGTGTCAGACCTGAAAAATTAATATCATACATGACCTAATGTGATTCCACTGTGTTGTGATATTCCCAATACAAGTTGCAAAATAGTCAGTTTTCTACTAATGGAGATAACACTCACGATAAATGTATTAAGCTATAAAACCACCTCACTTTAAAAAAAAAATCAGTATGGTTAAATGCTGCCACTATTAGTTCAAAGCCAACTCAAAACTAAAGGCAGTGGGACAGAGTAAAGAACAAATAAATTTAAATTTGTATAGCACCAGTCATGTCCTCAGAACATCCCAAAGCACTTCACAATGATTTAATTACTTTTTGAAGTGTAATTGCTGTTGTTATTGGATAAGTGCAAGAACCAAGTTTTGCACAGGAAGCCCAAGCAATGAAATAACTGACTAGTTAATCGGTTTTGCTGGTATTGGTTGAGGGGTAAATGTTGGCTTGGACAACAGGAGAACTTTCTGGTGGTAAACAGAAGAGGAAAAAAAAGTGAGAAAGATGACGTGAGGGGAACTGAAGCAAGTGCCAGAGGTGAACATCTACAATGAAGCTTTACCAAAATCCTAATGAAATTCTATCTAATCCAAACTGCATTACAACCATAAAGAATTCTCCATTGATTGGCAAGAAAGTGAAAAATATAGTCCAGTAACAAATAACAGAGAAAAGCAACAATGCTCCAATTTTTACTCTACCCTCTGCATGGTGACGTTCCTTTGTTCATTTGATGGTTGTCCGGCCATAGAATAATATCCATCAAGTGAGCTGTATCTTTCTCGTGGTGGAGGATGGTAGGCAGCTGAAGGCACCATATCCATTGGAGGTAAAGAATTACTCCGCACGACATCATCCCGTGGATACATCTGTGGCCTCCACATGCGTCTGCTATCATAGACTGGTGCATACATTCCAGAATGCACTGCTGGGACTGAACCATATTGTTGGGGAGGGGCTGTTGGGTAAGGAGAAGATGCTAGACGCTCCCGAGGTGGATATGCATTGTAGTGGTCCGTGTATGGCACATTGGGTGGAAGCGGGGATTCGGGCATACTGTTAGGGCGTACATAGCGAGGAAGGCAAGGGGAGACACTAGAAGGTAGACCAGGATGTGGAGGATAATACCCTCCTGCATAAAATTCAAAGAACACAGAAAAGAAAGTTTATTAAAAAAGCGGAAATGTAAATAAATGTCATGTTAAACTAATATCTCTACTCTTGCAGATAGAGCCCAACTTTGATTCAAACATTAACGGAAAAAATCATATAGACATCTCATCAAATAATGCCAGTACCATAACCCATGCTCGCAAACTGCTTTAGCCAAATGGAACATTCTGATTTTAAGACAAAAGCTTATCACTGTAAATTAAGGCTGCTGCCGATATAACAACTATTCTAAAAGGGCAGTATCATGACAATTTTTAAACTTGTGCTTTAACCCTCCCCTTCAAGTTCAATAATGAAAGCTGTCAGCTATTTCATACTCTTTTATTGGAGGAGAGAGAGAGAGAGAGAGAGAGAGAGAGAGAGAGAGAGAGAGAGAGTGTGAGCATGTGGAAAGCACTATATATTTACAGCAACTTATATTAATATAGTGCTTCACAGGAGCACTATAAAACAAAACATGACATCAAGCCACATAAGGAGATATTAGGTCAGATGACCAAAAAAGAAGAAAGCAAGGTTGCGAGGCACAGAGGTGTAGGGATGTAATTCCAGAGATTAGTGGCTAGGCAACTCAAGACTGCAGCCACCAATGGTGGGGCAATTAAAAACGGGGATGCGCAAGAGGCCACAATTAGATGAGCGCAGATATCTCAGAGGGTTGTGGGGCTGGAGGAGATTACCGAGATAGGGAGTGAAGAAAGATATTAAGAGTAATTTCTTAACATAAGAGCGTCATTGAAGTATGAAATGAGTACGAAAGACTTTTTTGTAAAGGAAAATGTGGTTAAAATATTTGAAGCAGAGGAAGATACAGGGGTAGGTGGAGAGAGCAAGACCATGGGATTTGTTTTGGAATGCTCTGTCAAAAAGTCAACACAGACAAGATGGATTGAATGGCTTCCTCTTGTGCTGTAAACTTTTATTGATTATAGTTTTGTCTGAGACTTACCTGGCTGATGATAAGCAGTCACTTCATATGAAACGGGTGTCCTGGGGTCCTGATAATACACATCAGGTTGCTGGGATGGGTACACTGACACTCTTGATGCAGATTTTGAAGCGGGTAGTGAAGGTGCATCTGATCCAATATGTGACGACATTACAGAAGGGGTAGAGAGCACCTGGTTGAGAATTGCCTTGGGAGGTGAACCAATTTTACTGGAAAACAAATATTGATCTTTGATAACAAAATGCAGTTTCAATTAGCTGGTCCAGAAAAAAAAAGTATATGTCCTTTGCAAAATTTTACTCAATGTGTTAAAATCTCTTAAAAACAAGGAAATTCTTTTCTCGACATGCTCCAAAGTAATTCCATGGAAACATGTTTGAAAGACAGTAGGGAGATATTCTAACCAAAGATGGAAGCTGATGTAATTAAAATATCTCATCAGTCTGGCTGCTAAGATCCTGTGCATCCATGTCAACATAGAAAATTATCAAAGACTATTCACAGAAAATTTTTATGTTTTACATTATTTGATGTGCCTTTTTAAAACCTATTGTAATTCAGCCCTTCAAACCAGAAATATTTTCCTGGAACGGTTACAAATATTTCATGAAAATAAAAAGAATTGTGTGGATTTCAATACCATTTTAAAGGGTCCAGTTCCTTTGTTAGAAATCTAATCCAAATGCAGCATGTTGAATTAGTGAACTGAAACCTCTAGCAACACTTAAATTGAATAATCCAAACTAGCAGCACATTCCACATTCACAAAACATAACTGGTTCCACATCACTTTTGTCCCTTCCTTGGATCCTACGGCAGCTATAGGGGCCAGCTTTGAGCAATTTTTACTTATAAGTGACTTCAGGAGGGATAAATCAAAATCTCAGAACTCAGTTGTACTAAAGGTACACACAAACATTAAACTACCTTTTCTCCCTTTAAATGCTGATTATACTGCTGCACATTTAAATCTTAAAATTACTGTTGTCTATAGCAACAAACAACCATTAAATAAGACATGCCTTGGCCTGTAATTTTTAAGGAGGCATTAGTCCACTTAAATAACAAAATAATGAATGCATTCACTCAGTACCTCAAAAAAAAACAGCTACAATCCATCTTGAAGAAAATAAACTCTCACATGAGACAACAGCTGGGAATGCCCCAGAAATAAATGTCTTTATAAGCTCATTTTAGCAGTATGCATTATATATACTTCTTTCATGTACAAACACTACTACACTTGCAACTGCAATTCTTAGAAACATCAGTCAACTATAAAACTTTCTGCCTCAAGTTTGTGTGGAAATAGTAGCATTAAGTAACATCTGATTGATTCCGACCGCCTTCAAGCCTACCTTCCAACTGATCTGATTCAAGAGGAGAGTTTTTTTTTGTGAAATATAAAATGACATGTTGAAATAATAACTGCTGATTTAAACACAGATGGTTAGTATGTATGCCAATTTGAAACAAATCTGGGTTATCATAAGGATGCCAAAAGTGATCACTGTACAGAACAGGTTTTAGAAAAAAATACTGTAGGCAACTAAAATTTTACAAAAGGAAAAGATATACTTTACTTTTCTGGTGGTGAACCAGATAGTGATCCAGATGTACTCAGACAGTTTTGTCCAATTTTCTTAGCGTTTTCCAAAGCAGCTGAGGTATCTGCACAGCGTGGTATTAGTTGTGGGGTACTACTTTCTGGACTAATGATCCCATTTGGTGTCTGTACTATTTTCACAGTGGTTTCAGTGGATCCCGTCAAAGAGACTATATTTGCTGCAGAAGTTGTGACTATATTAGTGATTCCAACTTTGTTCTGAAGAGCTTGGGGCAGAGGGAAGGGCCTGACAGTAGCATTAATCTTCTTATTCCGCATCCGATACCTATAATAAAGGATACAAATGACACTTGTTTTTTTCACAATATAATTAATACAGTAAAACTGATTTTAAAAGACCATTTATGTCCAAGTGATCAACTGTCAAAAAAGGTAATGCTCCCAAGTTGAACATGTACACTACCACCACTGTGTGAAATTTGACCATCTGACATAATTTACAAAGATAGCAAGTTAATAAAAACAGAAAATGCTGAGTATTTCCAACATTTTCTGTTTTTATTTAAAATTTCCAGCATCCACAGTATTTTGCTTTTGTAGCAACAAGTCTAATTTTATGGTATGACCATCTAAAGCTAATCTTCTTCAAATGTTTTTCTGGCCAGCCTACCATTTAACCTAACTTGAGTTCATCCAAAACTCTGTTGCTAGTATCCTAACTCACACCAAGTCCCATTCACCCATTACCCCTGTGCTTGCTGGCCTACACTGGCTGCCACTCCACCACCAGCTCAATTTTAAAATTCTCATCCTTATGTTCAAATTCCTCAGTGGCTTTGCCATTCCCTACCACTAACCTCCTCCAGCTCTACCACCCTCTGAGAACTCTGCATTCCCCCAAACTCTGGCCTCTTGTTCCATCACCCCACCATTGGTAGCCATACCGTCAGCTGTTTTGGCCCCAAGCTTTGGAATTTGCTCCTTAACCCTCTCCTCCTGCAAGATGTTCCTTAATACCAAGCTTTTGGTCATTTGCCCTAATATATCCTTTATGTAACTTGGTGTCAAGTTTTGTTTGATAATGCTCCTGTGAAGTGCCTTGGGATGTTTTACGACATTAAAGGCACTACCTAAGTGCAAAGCTCTCATTACATTGTTCTGAAATGTTGGCAGCCACAAAGGATGTCTTCATTCACAAAACCATCTTTAAAAGGTATACAAATTTGTGCAAAACTATTGATTTAAAATTTACAATAGTATTTTTGCAACAACCTCAAAATAAGTACAATGACTCATAAAACACTTCATCATAAATACATTTGAATAAAAAACTTTTTAAAATAAGCTTTAAAGATTTTCCAAATGTGTTTGGCACAAGGGAATTTCATTTTATCTTTTCATAGTTCAAATTTAGCCCAGAATGGTGACATCAAAATCTCCTCTACGCCAGCAATAAAATTCTTAATTTTCCAACAGAGTTGACAAAAAAAAGTGTGGCTGGTGCAGGAAATCTAAAATGTTCACACAAGCGTAGTACAGACTACACTTCTCACATTGAGAAATTGCATTTTTAAGCTACAGTAAATCCATTCGGCCATGATAGAATTAACCTGAAAGTACTTGATACAGTGATGTCCAAAAGTGTAAAGTTGTTACATTTCTCAGGACTAACATTCTTCAGCAATGAGGGTATTTTCACTACTGAATTTAAAGGAGGAATGGCAGGAGGCATGGAGTGAGAAAATAGACTCATTTTCCACAATTAATAATACGAAGGCATAATTTGAAAGACACAGATAATTAAAAGTACATACTTTTCCAACTCTTCTTGGGAGTGAGCAAAGGTACAGTTAGCTCCACGAGGACAACCTCCTTGTTGTCGAAGATCTCGGCACATGCTGGTTTTGTATTTGCTGTTTGGCTGTGGCTGTAAGTAACAATAAATGAACTATTTTTAGGACTATGCAAATCTGGTTTTTGCCATGGCTTTACTAATTATAATGTACCATCAATAGCAACGAATTGTTCTAGTTTGATACTGATTAACAATTACACATTAAAATGCTTGCTGTGAAATAATGGAAAACTCTTTTCAATATGCAGTCTACTCATTTAAATAGCAAATTATAATCAATCCTATTAGAAAGCTAAGAGCACAAGATCAACCATACATTGAAATTCCTTTTCAACAGAATTGCTGGCAGAGTGACTGGAAAATTCCTTCAGAGCAATTTTTCTTGAAATCAATTCAAAAGCAAAAGGTAATAATTCTGTGTATGTCTTCAAACTTGTTTGAATAATTAATTTGCTTTATAATCACAGCCATTTCCAATTTTTACATTATTTGAGCTCATTATAAAAATAGAACTGCAAAAAGCTTCATTTAAAAAAAACATCACAACACAGACGGTCTTACTTGTGGTGCTTCATGACCTTTTTTACTGAAGTTCTGGATGAAATCCACAAGCCCATGAACTACAGTCTTTACAGCTACCATTGCATTCTCTAGTTGTTCCCATGTTGGAGGTGCAGCATCTTAAAGACAAAGGCACAAATATTATTTTTTTCTCTCTGCAACTTCTGAAAAAAAAAGTAAAATCTATTAAAAATTCATAAGTTATACTGAAACACTTAACTATTGCTTCAGATTTATTTGACTATTTACAAGTTGCAAAATTTATTTTTCTCCAAGTCTCATTCTGTTTTCCTCACTTACCTCACCTCTTCAGAATGCAGTAACACATACATGCATATACAACTCCACCTGTGAGAAGCAGATTTCTGTGGTACCCTCATCCAAATGGTACAATCCAGGATGGTGACCATTTTTGATTATTCATTGTGGAATTATCACAGGCAAATCTACCACTATCCTAGTGCACACACTTCCAGCAGGAGATATTAAACATGATCAGAAATGTAAGCTCATCCTAGACAAAGGCCAATTTTATAATCTTTATTGCTGCTTCAATAGAAGTCAGCTAACATAAAGGACTGAGAATCAATTGTAGCACATCTTTGGGTCATACCATATAGTGCTCTTTCCAACTGAGCCATTCAGGTTCCACTGAAACAATCATATTCTAAAAGGATAATATTTAATAAGGATAAAATATCTTCATGAAAATTGGAAAATGTAATTTAAGAAGTTGGAACCAAGCATTCTAAAACACTAAAAAATGTACGTCTTAAGCAACACATAGGCAATGGAGTAATGGGCACAATGTCACTGGGACCCAATTAGTTAGTTACCTGGAAAAAATAAACTAGATCTATAAAATAGCCTGACAACATCAAGAGACAAATATATACACAACACATACCCATTTAAATTTGACCGTCATCCTAGTTTATAAAAGCTAAGTCATATATACCTGGGTTAGGATCTATATTTGCCAGAAGTTCGAGATGGGATCGGAGTCGGTTCAGATTAGCTGGATCTGTTGTCCGTTGCAGGACAATGGTCAATTCCTGGACACTCTTTGCAAAAGATTCTGGGGATTGGAGCTAGATTCACAGAAACAGAGGTAAAGAAATTCTTAAACAACTTAAGTATGATTTCTATAATTTCTAAACCAAATAATCTGTTGCACGATTTGTTGCACAATTAAGGGCGGCACAGTGGTTAGCACCGCAGCCTCACGGCTCCAGCGACCCGGGTTCAATTCTGGGTACTGCCTGTGTGGAGTTTGCAAGTTCTCCCTGTGTCTGCATGGGTTTCCTCCGGGTGCTCCGGTTTCCTCCCACATGCCAAAGACTTGCAGGTTGATAGGTAAATTGGCCATTATAAATTGCCCCTAGTATAGGTAGGTGGTAGGGAAATATAGGGACAGGTGGGGATGTGGTAGGAATATGGGATTAGAGTAGGATTAGTATAATGCATAATTAGGGTGGTTGATGGTCGGCACAGACTCGGTGGGCCGAAGGGCCTGTTACAGTGCTGTATCTCTAAACTAAACTAAAAACTAAACAATGAGTTTTGTGGCAAAGATTTGACGGAAACTGTATTGCAGGTTTAGCCATTACTATCAATTGGAGTAAAGGGAAATCTGACATGAGATTTCAAATCTGTCACTTGGCAAAGCAACAAACTAAAATTCAAGAAGAATTTAACAGCACCACATAGATATTGTAAAGTCACAAACCACATTCATTCTAAATTGGTTAGCTCCAAGTCAGTTTGGTCAGAATTTCAACATGCCCTATATATAGTTTTTATGAATTAGTTTCATGGGATGTGGGCATTGCTGGCCAGGCCAACAATTATTGCCCATCCCTAATTGCCCACGAGAAGGTGGTGGTGAGCTGCCTTCTTGAACCACTGCAGTCCATGTCGGGTAGGTACACCCACAGTGCTATTAGCAAGGGAGTTCCAGGATTTTGACTCAGCGATAGTGAAGGAACGTAGATATATAATTCCAAGTCAGGATGGTGTGTGGCTTGGAGGGGAAATTGCAGGTGGTGGTGTTCCCACGTATCTGTTGCCCTTGTCCTTCCAGTTGGTAGAGGTCGTGGGTTTGGAAGGTGCTTCCTGAGTAGCCTTGGTGCATTGCTGCAGTGCATCTGTAGATGGTACACACTGCTGCCACTGTGTGTCAGTGGTGGAGGGAATGAATGTTTGTGGACAGGGTGCCAATCAAGCTGGCTGCTTTGTTCTTGATGGTGTCGAGCTTCTTGAATGTTGTTGGAGCTGCACCCATCCAGGCAAGTGGAGAGTATTCCATCACACTCCTGACTTGTGCCTTGTAGATGGTGGCCAGGCTTTGGGGAGTCAGGAGGTGAGCTACTCGCCTCAGAATTCCGAGCCTCTGACCTGCTCTTGTAAGCACGGTATTTATATGGCTACTCCAGTTCAGTTTCTGGTCAATGGTAACCCCCAGAATGTTCATAGTGGGGGACTCGGCCATTGAATGTCAAGGGGAGATGGTTAGATTCTCTCTTGTTGGAGATGGTCATTGCCTGGCACTTCTGTGGCGTGAATGTTACTTGCCACTTATTCACACAAGCCTGGATATTGTCCAGGTCTTGCTGCATTTCTACACAGACTGATTCAGTATCTGAGCAGTCGCAAATGGCGCTGAGCCTTGTGCAATCATCAGCAAACATCCCCACTTCTGACCTTATGATTGATGAAGTAGCTGAAGATGTTTGGGCCGAGGACACTACCCTGAGCAACACCTACAGTGATGTTCTGGAGCTGAGATGATTGACCTCCAACAACCACAATCATCTTCCTTTGTGCTAGGTGAGATTCCAACCAGCGGAGAGTTTTCTCCCCGATTCCCATTGAGTTACATGTGTTGTGGATAAAGGGGAACCGGTGGATGTAATGTACTTAGATTTCCAGAAGGTATTTGATAAGGTGCCACATCAAAGGTTATTGCAGAAAATCAAAGCTCATGGTGTAGGCGGTATTTTATTGGCATGGATAGAAGATTGGCTAGCTAACAGGAAGCAGAGAGTAGGCATAAATGGGTCATTTTCTGGTTGGCAAGATTTAACGAGTGGTGTGCCACAGGCATCTGTGCTGGGGCCTCAACTTCTTGCAATTTTATATAAATGACATAGATGAAGGGACAGAAGGTATGGTTGCTAAATTTGCTGATGACACAAAGAAAGGTAGGAAAGTAACTTGTGAAGAGGACATAAGGGGGCTACAAAGGGATATAGATAGGTTAAGTGAGTGGGCAAAGACCCGGCAAATGGAGTATAATGTGGGAAAGTGAGAAATTGTCCACTTTGGCAGGAAGAATAAAAAAGCGTATTATCTAAATGGTGAGAGATTGCAGAGCTCTGAGATACAGAGGGATCTGAGTGTCCTAGTGCATGAACCACAAAAGGTTAGTATGCAGGTACAGCACGTAATCAGAAAAGCTAATAGAATGTTATCGTTTATCGCGAGGGGAATTGAATACAAAAGTAAGGAGGTTATGCTTCAGCTATACAGGGCGTTGGTGAGACCACATCTGGAGTACTGTGTACAGTAATGGTCTCCTTATTTAAGGAAGGATGTAAATGCGTTGGAGGCAGTAGAGAGAAGGTTCACTGGACTAATACCTGGAATGGGCAGGCTGTCTTACGAGGAAAGATTGGACAGGCTTGGCTTGTATCCACTGGAACTTAGAAGAGTAAGAGACAACTTGATTGAAACACACCAGACCCTGAGGGGTCTTGATAGGGTGGATTTGGAAAGGATGTTTCTCCTTGTGGGAGAATCCAGAACTAGGGGTCACTGTTTAAAAATAAGGGGTTGTCCATTTAAGAGATGAGGAGAAATTTTTTCTCTCAGAAGGTCGTGAGTCTTTGGAATTCTCTTCCTCAAAAGACAGTGGAAGCAGAGTCTTTGAATATTTTTAAGGCGGAGGTGGATACATTCTTGATAAGCAAGGGGGTGAAAGGTTATCGGAGGTAGATGGAAATGTGGAGTAAATCAATTCAGCCATGAACTTACTGAATGGCAGAGCAGGCACAAAGGACCGAGTGGCCTACTCCTGCTCCTAATTTGTATGTTCGCATGACTCCAGCTTTGCTACAGCTCCTTGATGCCATACTCAGTCAAATGCTGCCTTGATGTCAAGGGCAGTCACTCTCACCTCCCTCGAGTTCAGCTCTTTTGTCCATGTTTGAACCAAGGCTGTAATGGGGTCAGGAGCTGAGTGGAACCCAATATGAGCGTCTAGCATAATCTAAAAGAAAATATGCCTCTGGAGTCTTTGTGAATATTTAACACAAAACTATTTTGGAGGAACATTTTTGCCTCCATTTAAAAATCATGCAAATGGTGGTTAAGTTAGAAATGCATCTTCCTCAACTAACTTTCGCTTTTATATTGAATAAAGCAGAAAGAGTTTTCAAAGGAGCAAGATTACAAATATCTAAATCTGTATATATGGCAATTTAGCCAGGGCTAAATTGTGGCGAGTCGAAGAGACTTAGTAGTTGGCAGGAAAAAAGACAGAGGCGCAAGGGGAGAGCCAACTGTGCAACAGCCCCAACAAACAAATTTCTCTGCAGCACCTGTGGAAGAGCCTGTCACTCCAGAATTGGCCTTTATAGCCACTCCAGGCGCTGCTTCACAAACCACTGACCACCTCCAGGCGCGTATCCATTGTCTCTCGAGATAAGGAGGCCCAAAAGAAAAAAAAGAAGAATATATGGCACATAATTTTTCTCAAAACGTTCTCCATTTTCGGCCATTACTGCAATCCTACGTTATGATCCTTGATAATGTGTGATTTCTTTTAAGCATGCTCCAAGCTATAATGAGTTATCACCA
Source organism: Heterodontus francisci (assembly GCF_036365525.1). NCBI lineage: Eukaryota > Metazoa > Chordata > Chondrichthyes > Heterodontiformes > Heterodontidae > Heterodontus > Heterodontus francisci. The sequence continues at coordinate 27,663,700 of NC_090402.1, forward strand.
AACACATTTGAACAGCAACATTGGGTCCTTTCATGATGCACTTTTCATTATGAACTATTAAGACAACAGCAACCTTATGCAGCATGTACAGTCAAACTGTGTATCAAATAACTAATAACTGATGCAGAGGTCACTAGAAAGACACTGGCTACTACAATAGGATGGGAATGGGGACATTTACTTTCTGCTGTGCCACATTTGGAGTGCAGTTGTTACATATGAGTAACATGAATTGAGTTTGAAAGTGAAGCTATCAGCCATGAAAAATGATGAAATATTAATAACTATGACGGTTAGCTAATAAATGTGACATACATGAATTTAAATACTTTTTAAAATGGCTCTTATACCTTTTTGTAATTCAACAAAAATTACAAGTCTGAACAAGTGTAATGATCCCCATGGAGACCACTAACAAACGAAAAGAATCCAATCTACCGATTAGTTTGGTTTCCTAAATTGGGGTCAATTGGACTAGATTTCTCTTTTATAAATTTTACTTTAACACTCAAACCAAAACTTACACAAAATTAAACGTGAAGCAACAGACAGATCAGTCATGTAATATATAGCAAGTTACACCTCAACTATCAGATACAAGAGAGATGGGTCTCACAGTTTCAGTGGGCAGTCCACCCAGCATATATGGCAACAATTAGTCACACAGTCCTTCACAACTTGGAAGTTCCTCAGCTTCTTTCTTCAAGGATTTAGCCGCTGTTCTTTCTACAGTGCCCTCTCAATCCAAACTCCGATCTTCACCACAAGGTGCACTTCTCCAGGACCACCTCAGCTCTGCTCACAACAGTCTTGATGGTGCGGATTTATCAGTTTTCTACCTTTATCTGAGTCCTTCAGTGACAACCTGTGCACTGCATGGCCGGGTCTGGTTAGTCAGCTACTGTAAGTAACAGAAACAGGTCCTGGATTCAGTCTTCACTTTCTTCTGCTTGCAGGCACTCCACTCCTGCCTGATCTGGGAAGGACTCTATCTCCTTTTTATTTGGTTCTAACCAATGTCAGTTTCCCTGGAAACCTGAATTTCTTTTTCCGGCTTCTGGTTCAGTTTTGGTTTCTGTTTCATTTCTAGTTTCCCTCTCGGTTAGGGTCTTAAAAAAAGCTTTGCAACCACAGATTCCGTCACACAGGTAGAAATTAAATAAATCTGGCTATTAACATTTTATTCACAAACTAAAACTTATCACATCTTAAAAGAAAATGGCCAGACAATTTGTGTTTTGTAGACAATTTGTAGATCTGTTATGAGCTCAAGATAATATACATTGGAACTTTAAATTCCACTGGTAAAAGACAGTATTACTTACAGATCTTCTACAATACACACCTTATCAATGATAGACTGCATATGTGATTTATGTGCCAAGTCTCCATACAGAAGGGAAGACCACTGCTCTGGGGAAATTCGAAGTCCAGCCTCCATGGCAATATGAACAATCTGTGCATCATGCTCCCTGCGCAAAGCTTCATAAGTACGAAATTCTTCTTTCAGTTGCATCAGAGAAGAGTCTTCATCCCTTTTAGTAACCTACAGAAAACAGCTCACAATAAGATGGAGAAACACAGAAAGATTTACGGCACAGAAGGATGCCATCCACCTCATCATGTCCGTGCCATTTTCAAATACATACATTGCCCCTCAGACAGGTGGAGTTTAATGTGGGAAAGCAAGAGGTCATCCACTTTGGCCTTAAGATATATCAGAGTACTTTCTAAATGGCTATAATGGATGAGCAGAGAGATTTAGGAGTGCAAGCATGGAAATCATCAAAAGCTAGTAGACAGGTTCAAAATAAATTAGAAAGGCTAATAGAATGTTGGTCGTTATATCAAGAGGGCTGAACTTATTGTCCTTTCATCACTCACAGCTGTACCAAACTCTGGTTAGACACCTTCCGGAGTACTGCATTCATTGCTGGGCACACTGCATCTCAGGAAGGATATTCTGGCCTTGGAGCAAATGCAGTGCTGATTCAACAGTATGATATTGGGGTTAGAAGGTTTAAATTAGGAGGACAGGTTGCATAGACTAGGCTTGTATTCCCTTGAACTCAGAAGATTAAGTGGTGATATAATTGAAGTGTGTATGATGATTAAAGGATTTGATGAGGTATAGAGAGAAACTATTTCCTCTGGTGAGAGAGTGCAGAACAAAGGAGCATAGCCTTAAAATTAGAACTAAGCCATTCAGGGTAGAAAGCACTTCTTCACACAAAGAGTACTGGAAATCTGTAATGGTCACCTCCAAAAAGCTGTTGAAGGTAGGTCAACTGAAAATTTTAAAACTGAGATTGATAGTTTTTTTTGTTAGGCATGGATATTAAGGGTTATGGAACTAAAGTGGGTAGATGGAATCAAGGTACAGATCAGACGTTATTAAAGTGATTGGCAAAGAGGCTTGAGGGGCTGAATGGTCTACTCCTGTGCCTGTTCCCTTCCAAAAAAAAATTAACAACTTAACTGCCTACAAAATGGTTTCTCTACAATAGCATAATTGGCTATGGTAACATTAAATTGCAATTCTATTTAAATAATGACCTGTCATTGTAGGTGAAATTAAATCATAATTTTTCAAAATAATCCATTATGGTTTCTGCTTTCCTGGCTAGGCTTAATACCAATTTCAGACCACACAAATGAAACTATATATTTTTAGCACTACATTTCCAACAAGTTAGCTGCAATCCTTTTTAAAATGGTCAATGTACCAGGGACAGAGGTAGCGCTTTATTTAATATCAAACAAGGAAAATAAACCCAGGAATAGTTGAAATTATCAGGAGGTAGAAGAGAAAGAAAGAAAATAAATGATTCATATGATGGCAAGAAAACAACAGTACACAGAGTAAGCAATTTTTCTCTAACTTTATGTTCCTTCAACAAATTTACCTCTAATGTTAACCTGACAAAGTAAACAATGTTTAAGTAAATAATTATCAGAATGTGCCTTGAAGTTTATATGAATGTTAAACACTTATTTCCCTGTTAATATAGTGGATGATGGGAGTCCCTTATTGCAATGAATGAACTGCTAAGAATATGCACCCTCAGACTCATTTCCCAGGCAGTAAGTTCATAATCTGATGTGCCATCAATTGAGGTAGAAGGAAGATATTTTTCCACCAGGAGGAGCAGGGGTAAAAAAAAAAGCAGAGGGACTTATCACCACAGGCTGTTCCTCAGCATCTTCTAGTAGCCAGCCCAAGCGTAGCACTAGCAAAGTATCAAGAGCAGCTTGTGTTTTTGCCTGTGCACCCACAAAAGGAGTTGTGGAAAATTAAAAACAGGATTTAAGAAAAAGCAAATAACAAGAGGTTGGAGAATGACCGTGCTTGGCAAAAGAAAAAACAGTAAAAACCATATCCATACACTTGGTGCATTAAAGTCAGGAGCTTGCTAATGCAATTCAAGTTATACACACTCTTTTACTTGAAATAAAAGACTTGGTTTTTCCCATTAACATCTAAATTACTTTGGCTGCCAAAGAGGAAACCTAGTAAACATGGTAAATACAGATGAAGGGTGTACCTTAAAACATGAAGCACGGTACAAGAGTTGTACAACATGACCAATACTAGTTTTAGATGCCTGAGGAAACCGTGGCTCAAGTCTCTGAACAACAAAGAGAACCAGTACTTTCCTAGAGAGTGCTGACCCATCTTCCAATGCAAGTAAGACCAGTTTAAGAGCTTCTTCCTGCATAGCTGAAAAATAAGAATGGAAAACACCAGCATTATAATTCAGTGATACATAAAAATTCTAAAAAGAATTTGTTGGGTAAAGGTGTCAAGTCATACGGAGCAAAGGTGGGAATATGGAGCTCAGGTACAGATCAGCCTTGGTCTAACCACGGTAGAACAGACTCAAATGGCTTACTACAGTTCCGGTGTATTTAGACTATACATCAATACAAGAGGAATAGCGTCCCACCTGGAAGGAACAAACACCTAAATCACCAAACACTTCAAAACCACCCAAGTTTCTCCGAAATAATGGCCTTCCAACACCGAAGTGCCGTCGCATAGCCCCTGCGATATTACATGCAGGGGCTCATTTAAATGGAAGGGACAGAGCGGCCGCCCCCTATGACATAGAGGGGGTGGCTGCCACGTCCCCAGTAATGGCATCTGGCGCCACCATGGGCGCCATTTTTAAAGGGGTTCAAGCCCTTAGAAGCAATTTTAATTTTTAAAGTGATATTGTGGTATATTGTGTGTAAAAATTGAAATAAATGCTGGAGGTCCTTTCCCAACCCGCCAGCCCCAATGTTTGTTTTCGGGGCAATATCAAAAAAATTAAATTAATTCCCAACCCCAACTTACCCCCCCGACCTCTTCACTTTTGCCCCTCAACCCCTTCCCACCATTCCCACAACTAATAGGAATAGTTTTTCCCCTGCTTCCCCCCCATCCCCCGCCTTGATAATTTTATTCCTCCCCCCTCCCCATCAGTGTCTTGCCTCGGAACTCCAACGGAGTTCTGAAGGCGCGCAAGTTGCGGCTGGATGGCTGTAAGATCGCCGTGGACATCCGGCGGTGGCAGGCAAGTGCATTTTAATTTATCTGATTTCAATATTGTAATGAAGGCCCCGCCGCTAAGCGGCAGGGGTGGGAGGGCTGCACTGAGGCCTCACTGCCAATATCCAGCAGAACTTCTCATGGTGGGCCACTCCCGCTAGCATTTTACGGGCCTCCCCGCCACAACGATGACGGGCTGGTAAAATTCAGCTTACTGTCAAATACAAATAACTTTCAAAATGGTCAAGCACAGTGGCGCAGTGGTTAGCACCGCAGCCTCACAGCTCCAGCGACCCGGGTTCAGTTCTGGGTACTGCCTGTGCGGAGTTTGCAAGTTCTCCCTGTGACTGCGTGGGTTTCCGCCGGGTGCTCCAGTTTCCTCCCACAGCCAAAGACTTACAGGTTGATAGGTAAATTGGCCATTGTAAATTGCCCCTAGTGTAGGTAGGTGGTAGGAGAATGGTGGGGATGTAGTAGGGAATATGGGATTAATGTAGGATCAGTATAAATGGGTGGTTGTTGGTCGGCACAGACTTGGTGGGCCGAAGGGCCTGTTTCAGTGCTGTATCTCTAAACAAAATAAATAAAAAGGAAACCTATGATACCCATCCTTCAAACATATTGGTCCATAATTTGCTGTCAAAATAATGGTGAGGCTAATGACGTTTGCTGTTATATATGTGCAAATGCTACAGCAACTTCAAAACAGCAAAGGAAGATGGGTCATTAAATGCAGAAATGCAAAAATTGCTGTCCAAGCTGTAATGCTTTGCAAAAACAGCATCGCTGTCTGGTTCACCATTGAAATGCATTGAAAAGCATGAAGTTGCACGGTAGATATGAACTAAACTTGCCACAGAAAGTTAGAGCTGGTCTGAGTTGAAACAAGGGGAAGCAGTAGCGTAGTGGTATTGCCACTGGACTAGTAGACCCAGGATATTGCTCGGGGGTGTGGGAGGGGGAGGAGTTGCCCTGGGAGTCCTCAACATCGACTCATGGAGTCTCATGGCATCAGGTCAAACAGGAGCAAGGAAACCTCCTGCTGATTACTACCTACAGCACCTGCTTGCCTCCATCCCCCCACCCCAACCCAGAGCTGATGAATCAGTACTCCATGTGGAACAGCACTTGGAGGAAGCATTGAGGGTGGCAAGGGCGCAGAATGTACTCTGGGTGTGGGACTTCAATGTCCATCACCAAGAGTGGCTTGGTAGCACCACTACTGACGGAGCCCTAAAGGACAAAGCTGCTAGACCGAGTCTGCGGCAGTTGGTGAGGGATCCAACAAGAGAGAAAAATATACTTGACACTGTCCTCACCAATCTGCCAGCCGCAGATGCATATGTCCATGACAGTATTGGCAGGAGTGACCACCACACAATCCTTGTGGAGACAAAGTCCCATTTTCACATTGAGAATACCCTCCATCATGCTGTGTGGATCTACCACTGTGCTAGATTTCAAAACAGATCTAGCAATGCAAAACTGGACATCCATGAGGCACTGTGGGTCATCAGCAGAACTGTACTCAACCACAATCCGTAACCTCATGGCCTGGCATATGCCCCACTCTACCATTACCATCAAGCCGGGGGACGAACTCTGGTTCAAAGAAGAGTGCAGGAGGGCATGCCAGGAGCAGCACCAGGCATATCTCAAAATGAGGTGTCAACCTGGTGAAGCTATGACCCAGGACTACTTGCATGTCAAATAGCGTAAGCAGCATACGATAGAGCTAAGCGATCCCATAACCAACGGATCAGATCTAAGCTCTGCAGTCCACAAATATCCCCATCCTCAAATGATGGGGGAGCCCAGCACATCAGTATAAAAGATAAGACTGAAGCATTTGCAACAATCTTCTGCCAGAAATGCAAAGTGGGTGATGCATCTTGGCCTCCTTCTGAAGTCACCAGCATCTCAGATGCCAGTCTTCAGGCAATTCAATTCACTCCACGTTATCAAGAAATGACTGAAAGCACTGGATACCGCAAAGGCTATGGATCCTGACAACGTTCCCGCCATAGTATTGAAGACCTGTGCACCAGAGCTTGCCATGCCCGTTGGCAAGCTGTTCCAGTACAGCTAGAACACTGATATCTACTCAGCAATGTGGAAAATTGCCCAGGTAGGTCCTGTACACAAAAAGCCAAACAAGTCCAACCTGGCCAATTACCGCCCCAAAAGCCTACTCTCAATCATCAGTAAAGTGATGAAAGGTGTCGTCAACAGTGCTATCAAGCAGCACTTGCTTAGCAATAGCCTGCTCAGTGACGCCCAGTTTGGGTTCCACCAGGGCCACTCAGCTCCTGACCTCATTACAGCCTTGGTTCAAACAAGAAAAAAACAGCTGAACTCAAGATGTGAGGTGAGAGCGACTGCCCTGGACATCAAAGCACCATTTGACCGAGTATGGCATCAAGGGACCCTAGCAAAACTAAAGTCAATGGGAATCAGGGGAAAAACTCTCCGCTGGTTGGAGTCATATCTAGCACAAAGGAAGATGGTTGTGATTGTTGGAGGTCAATCATCTCAGCTCCAGGATATCACTTCAGGAGTTCCTCAGGGTAGTGTCCTAGGCCCAACCATCTTCAACTCCTTCATCAATGACATCCCTTCAATCATAAGGTCAGAAGTGGGGATGTTTGCTGATGATTGCACAATGTTCAGCACCATTCGTGACTCCTCACATACTGAAGCAGTCCGTGCAGAAATGCAGCAAGTCCTGGACAATATCCAGGCTTGGGCTGATAAGTGACAAGTAACATTTGCACCACACAAGTGCCAGGCAATGACCATCTCCAACAAAAGAGAATCTAACTATCTCCCTTCGAAATTCAAAGGCACTACGATCGTTTAATCCCCCACTATCAACATCCTGGGGGGTTACCATTGACCAGAATCTGAGCTGGAGTAGCCATATTTAAAACTGTGGCTACAAGAGCAGATTAGAGGCTAGGAATCCTGTGGTGAGTAACTTGCCTCCTGACTACCAAAGCCTGTCCATCATCTACAAGGCACAAGTCAGGAGTGTGATGGAATACTCTCCACTTGCTCGACACCATCTAGGACAAAGCAGCCCACTTAATTGGCACCCCATTTACCACCTTCAACTTTCACTCCCTCAACCATTGACGCACAGTGGCAGCAGTGTGCACCATCTACAAGATGCACTGCAGCAATGCACCAAGGCTCCTTCGACAGCACCTTCCAAACCAGTGACCTCTACCACCTAAAAGGACAAGGGCAGCTGATACATGGGAACACCACCACCTGCAAGTTCCCCTCCAAGCCACACACCATCTTGACTTGGAACTATATCACTGTTGCTTCACTGTCGCTGGGTCAAAATCCTGGAACTCCCTTCCTAACAGCACTGTGAGTGTACCCACCCCACATGGACTGCAGCAGTTCAAGGCGGCAGCTCACCACCATCTTCTCAAGGGCAATTAGGGATGGGCAATAAATGCTGGCCTAGCCAGTGATGTCCACATCCCATGAATGAATTAAATAAAAAAACCTGTTTTGGAGCCATTTTTAGTTAGGCCTGGATTAACTGTCAGAGATTCTTTAACAACATGCTAATCATTATAGCTAATGAAGCTCGCTGGTACTGAAAAATAACTAATCCAAGTGTGGGCTCTCCTTCCCTCAGATTTTAATTGTTGGATATTTTTAAAATGTGAAATTTAAATGTCAGCCTAGATTTTTGCGCTCAGGTCTCTGGAGTGAGATTTAAACCCAAAGCCTTCTGAGAGGATTTACAGGACAACACAAACTAAACAGAATAAATTTATAACAATATATTTTGATCAAAAATAGTTTTTTTGTTACAAATGGGGAGGTGGTGGCATAGTGGTGATGTCAATAGACTGGTAATCCAGAGCCCAGGCTAATGCTCTGGGGACACAGGTTTGAAACCCACCACAGCAGATGGCGAAATTTGAATTCATTTAATAAAAAAAATCTGGAATGAAAAAAGTTAGTCTAATGGTAACCATGAAACCACTGTCAATTGTTGTAAAAAAAAATCATCTGGTTCACTAATGTCCTTCAGGGAAGGAAATCTGCCATCTTTATGTGGCCTGGCCTGCATGTGACTCCAGACCCACAGCAATGTGGTTGACTCTTAAAATGCCCTCTGAAATGGCCTAGCAAGCCACTCAGTTGAAGGGCAATTAAGGACGAGCAATAAATGCTGGCCTGGCCAGTGAAGCCCACATTCCACAAAATTTTTTTTTTTTTAAAAAAGGCAATGTTTATAAAGTACTTGATAAATGATAACTACTTGATAAATATTATTTCTTTCTCATCACTTACCTGGTCCCAAAAACTGACAACCTCGGGCCCTGACTGCAGCCCACAAATTGGCCGAGAGCTGCTGGGGATTCTGATGCTGCAGAATAAGCTCAGTAACTGTCCTTTCTCCCAGTGATCTTGCTGCCCGCATTGCCCGAACACGACCTTCCTCCTCTACCAACTGACAATTAACCAAGGTAACCAGTTTTCGCTGCATTGGTCGACTCAGTGCACTCTGATTTAAACTTGCAACACCTGAACAAAAAACATCAAAATTACTAAATCAGTTAGAAAATATAGAAGCTCATATTATTCATGCATATCCTTTGGGAACTGAATTTCCTTTGTAACTTTACATACAATATTTTATAGATCAAAAAAATCCCCAATACCAATACTTAAGGAATTTGCGATATCAAGTCTTCAACAGTTCAATAAATGAGCTTAGTTGTGTGAAAATTGTGGCAATTAGTTACCATTGTGGAAAAAGTTGCCACAGCTGCAGTGCTTAATTTTTGACAAAGACACGGGGTTGGATTTTACAGCGAAGGGTGCTCGCCGCTGACCAAGAAGCAAGTCTCGCTGAGAGATCTAGCAATCTCTAGTGAGAACTTCGTCCCTTAGCGCCATGCAGTGGTACTGCAACTGCTTGCATTGTTCTTTGCCGGGCATTCCCAGTGTTGAGCAGCAATGATGTCATCAGGCCGTCCAAGCAGCGAATCACATTAAAAGGATTTTCACAGACCACCCCACACCCCAAAACTGGAAACTAAAATAAAATCACTTTTATAATTAGTATTTTTTTTTTTTACTTAGAGCAAATTAAAGATTGGAACATGCACGAGGTCAAGACAGAAGCTAAAATATTCTGAAAAAATAATTTAAAAAATTTAGCTTCGAAAATTTGCCATTTAATCTTTTAACAACACTCCATGATTATAAAATGATATTTTCAAATATTGGTCAAATTTTATTAATCACATTGCTGTTAAAAATCCAGCTGCACCTGACTGAACAAGGTGCATCTTTTTAAAGGCGTTTCATACAGCGACGTGGGGGTGGGAAATTTTAAATTCTCTTCTATTCTGGAAAGCCAGTTGGTGAAGGATATTACTGGAACCAATCATTACTCAGTCTCATTTATTTACAGAGTGAAACATTACAAGCAAACACTTCTTAACTCAACTTCCCCACAGTTTCATCAAGTGTCTCTTTATATGTTCTCAAGTGAAACCCCAATTAATGCCCTTCACTTGCATATAATTAAACATAATTGATATACAATTAAAACTGCAGTGCAGCCTGTCTTGGAACCCCGAGTGACGGACTGCAACTTCAGGATTTCCTGGCTAATCTGCGCTTGCCTGACAACCTGAAGTTGCGGTCAGTTTCAGAGGGGCAAGGACGTCGAATACCAACAGCTCACTGTCCACCCCAGCCCACCCCCCCGCAAAGTCCAGCACAAGGATTTCCACTGAAATCAGCTTTAAAAATGTGCATAAACTAGTATCTTTGTAGCTTTAAAAAAAAAGTAAAGTGGCATAATTAATCATCTGTTCTGCTACAAGAAGCACATTTCAAATTGTTCATCGAGAATTATTTGTTCAAGTTAATCATTTTATGACTGCTTTCGCAAAACATTAAATGAATATTAGACTTGGGAATCTGTAACAGAACAAACATTCCACTCACCCCAACCACTGAGCAAGATTTTATCCCCTTATCTATCCCACCCACTTCTAAGCAAGATCTTGTCATCTCCCTCCATTGGCTATATCTTTCTTCCCTCCATGGCTTGCTGTTCTATGGCTCAATCCTCCTATTCACACTGATCTGGATTTCCCTTCCTAACACTCTTTCTTCCCTTCTTTCCTGTAGTCTCTTCCCTCTGCACCTCTACCTCTTTCTTCCTCACTGCCTTTTACCTCCTCTCCATCCCTCCTTCTATCCTGAGCTCCCACACACACACCTTCCCATCTCTAATTGCCTCTTCCTCCCTACTTACCCCCTCCATACTCTCCCACATTGGCTCCAATATGCCTCACCCTTTATAATTGCTCGACTTGAAAATGTTTAAATTGGTCTTCATTTCCCTTTCCAATGCCCCGGAAGATCGGCAAGTTAATATATTAAAACTGATGAGTGGCTCACAACTTTCTGTTCTAAAGTGCATTGAAAACTTGTGTGTCAAGTTCAGTGTATGGTCTGTAGTGGCACTGTGATAGGGACCCGTAATTGAATGTTCTGCCCTTGAGCTAACATTGTGTGTCAGGCTGTCTTTATGCAGATCAAATCTATCAATGTATTTGTTTGAGCAGAAAAGGGAACTGAAAGATCAAAAAATTAAAGTGTATGAATGTAACAAAAAAAAGAGGGATAAAATTCTTTAAAACAGTAACCGTTTGTAGAAATTGGTTTACAGTAAGAAACATAAAGCAAAATAGTTCAAATCAGCTGAGAAGAATTTAGGCATGTAAAACAATAAAAAGAAACTTTATAAATCAAAAGCAATTAAAAAAACAAGGCATTACACCGTAGATGTAAATTATGGCTGTGCCGCATGTACACCCCATGACCCTGAATTTTGGTTCCAAGGTCCCATTGGGTATCTGTGATGAACATAATCTTTAAAGTCATGACAAACTGCAGCACAATACACCATGATCAGAACATATTTAAAGTTCACTGTAATGCTGGGAGACTGTGGCTTTTCCAGCAGATAACATTTTCCTGTCTCTGCCTCTCTCCCATCCCTCCCCCAATTGATACAATCACCACCGTTTTCAGGCTCAGACAGGATTTTCTAGGCTCAACAGAGAATCAGTTTGCTAAACAGCCCCCATTATCTTCCTCTTTCCCCTCCCCCACTTGTCCCACATTTACTCCACTCAATTACTCTCTTCCTCTCCTAATTTCCATTATCCATCCCCGGTCCAATTACTTGCTCTGCCCTTTAACTCTACTTAGCATCAATACTGCCCTTGGCCTTGACTCCATGTGAAATAACACAAGTGAATAGCTAGTAATTCAATAAATATACAGGAATAAAGAAGCTGTTGGAAAATGATAGTCTGGCTTACGAGTCTGCCCTGGCTGATCAGAACTGGTTAAGTTAACCAAACATCGTAAAGTACTAATTTTAACACAAATCTTTTTGCACAAAATGAAACTTTGCAAACTTTTTAAAAAACTCTTTAAACTTAGTTGTTTTCTAATCTGGGAGTCAGGCATTGTAATTACACATCTACAAATGGATTTTGTGCTCATACAGATGAATTCCTCAAGTGCGTTTGCCAGCCATGTAAGGTTACAAAATACAAGTTGAGAAAGGGGCGGCACAGTGGCGCAGTGGTTAGCACCGCAGCCTCACAGCTCCAGAGACCCAGGTTCGATTCTGGGTACTGCCTGTGCGGAGTTTGCAAGTTCTCCCTGTGACCACGTGGGTTTTCGCCGGGTGTTCCGGTTTCCTCCCACAGCCAAAGACTTGCAGGTGATAGGTAAATTGGCCGTTGTAAATTGCCCCTAATGTAGATAGGCGGTAGGGAATATGGGATTACTGTAGGATTAGTATAAATGGGTGGTTGTTGGTCGGCACAGACTCGGTGGGCCGAAGGGCCTGTTTCAGTGCTGTATCTCTAAATAAAAAATAAATTAAATTAAAAAAGGAAATATTAGTTTTTACAATTGCTATTGCAAATTTTATAATGTGCTACATACCCTTTCCTCCACTAAGAGGTTTCAAGTAGAGTGCCAGCTCCTCCACACACTTCTTTGCAACCTCATAATGCTTATTTTCAGTCAAGTTACTCAGGTTCACAGTCTGCTGGTCTGGGACCTGGGTACAGTCAACACATTTACAAAATTGGCAAACCTCAAAAGAACTGAACATTTCAACGCTGCAAGATGCAGGAAGTCATTTTTAGCAATGCACATCAAACTGAATATTGGAAATTATCCTACACACCGAAGGTCAACAAGAACAACGACAAAGAAAACTGTGTGAATGCAGATTCAAGACCAAATATTTGGATGGCAGAATAATACACATGCATATTATTGCAAGACTACAATGAGTTTGGCATGTATGCAATAGGGCTGAGATGGATACTGTCAGAAAGTGAATGAATGGATATCAACTGGGAAAAGGCCATGGAGAAGACTACAGTTGGACACCCTAATTGAAGAATGCGAATAGGACAATAGCTCAAACTAGCAGAACAGAGACTGAAATGTGAGTTCTTGTATCAAGGGCTCGTCTGATTATTGTAATCTATTTGACTGGCGATTCAAAAAGCAATACAACATAACACTAGTGCCGTTATGGCAGGACAAATATCTGGGTAGACGAACCAAATTTACAAATCTCTGACATATTAGATAAAATAATTTCATATTTTAGTAGCTAAATGATAATTTATATGACTTGCTTTAATTAGAGTCAGAGTCATTCTTGCTAAATTCTTTAGCCTTTGCTGGACAAGAGAAATAAGTAAACTTCTGACCAGGAGATCTTATGGAGAATTATCTGCAAATTAAGTGAAAAAAAATCTGGTGGTTAAACTCAACTTTTTTCACAACAATCTTGGAGAAGCTGGGATGTTAGGTGCCCAACTTATGAATAATAGTGATAGTGAAGAAAGTTATAATTTCAGCAGGTTATAATTTTATTTAGTTGCCCATTGATCCATCTTTTGACACAAATATCATTTGTCACTTGTGAAGCAGTATGTTTTTTTTGGTTATACAACATCACAGCATCTGGAACAGAATGACTAATCTATATTAACATAACTACAAATAAAAAAGGAGCCTTGAACAAAGTGGTTATTTCATACTGATGTTGTCATTTCACATTCCTCTTGTAACAGACTGCCTAGAAAATCCTATCATTAAACTTTCAACACTGGCATGAGTTTTCAAAGTAGTGCCATTAGTTTGACCTTTACACATGTACAGGATAATTCCATATCAGTTACACCATAAACAGTTATACCCATACATGATGCATCCTGAATAGTAACATTATTCCTGTTCACCAATGTCTTTGAGGTGAATTAGTAATTAGATCACAAGGATTTAACACGCCTACATTTGTTGATGGTTGATTTAATCAGACCAGCAATTCAAATATAGACAGCACATGCTGGTAGATTTTTAAAAAAGCACATTTTGGAATTTAAGCATCACATTTAGTTACTACAAACATCGGCTCCAAAGATGCAATTATAGCAGAATGAAACTTTAGCACCTGATACAGTTTAAGTAAAATTTACCTGTGCACCGACTAACTGTAGAAGTGCAAAATTCACAGGAAGAACATCGATGTCTGTGTTGATGGCAGTCTGATCAAAGGGACACGCCTTGCGGTGTAGTTTGTTCAGGCAGGTTTTACAGACTGTATGCCCACAGCCCAAACTTATGGGTTTGTGCACGTTCTCGTCAAATTCATTGTAGCAGATGGGACAGGATAGGAATTCTGTCCACTGCGACGCTTGCACAGGCATTCTAAAAGTTGGTCTGGGTTCTGTTTCAGTGCTGATGGTTGACTAGCATAACGCTATTTATTGTCAGAAACTTAGACAGCTGGAAGGGAAAAAAAAAACAAGCATTTATTTAACTTTTACAAAACTGTAGCTTATATTTAAAACAATGGGAAAACTCTCCACTCTTTTCCTTCTCTACCCACCCCGCCACTGCAAAGGTTTAGTCTTTAGCATAACACAAGGGTTACAATTTGAGAGTATAAAGGGGGAAAGACATCTACCAGAATGCACACATCTCATGTACAATATGCTCCTGCTGGCAATACTGGGTCATGACTCAGTCAGAATCACAGAATTGTTACAGTGCAGAAGGAGGCCATTCGGCACATCATGTCTGAACCGGCTCTCTGAATGAGCAATTCACTTAGTGCCATTCCCCTGTCTTCTCCCAGTAACCCTGCACATTCTTCCATTTCAGATAACATCTAATTCTCTTTTGAATGCAGTCTTCTTTCGAGAACGCAAAGCTCTCTTTAATGAGCATTTGTTTAATTGCAATTCAGGGTTGCTAATGTTTGGCCCACTTTTATTTCCCATTAGCAAATCAGAGATAAAGTGAATGTCATTAAAAATTGAGGTTGAGAGGTTGCCCATCCCTCTGCACTCTGCAGGTGTTGAAAACAATGAGCTACAAACATTCAGCTTCTGGGTTGAAAAATTATATTTGGTCTACAGTGGGGTAAACGAATGACGAGATGGATGGAATCCTCAAGAAAATAGAGCCATCACAGAAGAGAACAGCCACATGTTATTGTATGTACTCAATATATTTCAAAGACATACAAACAACCAACTCCATATCAAAGCCCATTCTCCCAAACATCAAAGAAACATGAGGTCAGGCAGCCATGTCACTATATCAAGATTGCAACAGCACCATAGGAATTCCTGGCACTGAGGTCAGACCTCTATGTTTACTCCAGGAACATAATAGCTGTACCTTTGCATTCTGCAATGAAAATGTGCTGTAAACTCCAAAAGAAAATCTTTGCACACTATTGGCTAGAACTTTGCTCCTTGTATCCAGAAAATGAAATGCAGAGTTAACTTGCTGAACCATGCATTCAGTTATGGGAAATTGCTTGCTTTCGCAGAACAACTCTCCAGGTCATGTGCTCTTAGCAACTATCCGAGTCAAATCCATCAGACATCTGTCTTGGTGCAGGTGTCTTTGGTTTCACCAAGTTATACTATCCAAGATGTAAACATTCTAGTTGCAAAAATTTACAGACCACTTGTTCTAGACTGTTTCAATTTCATATTGGAAACATGTTTAGTAGGTTCTACACTATGTAAAATAAAATTTTTAAAAAAGATTGGCAAGGCTAAATCTCAAGGACTCCCCACAAATATATGTAGCTGTCCCACACTAAATAACTGTTCACATTTAGTAGCTCAACATCAGACAAGGAAAAAAAAATAAGACTGGATATTAAAAAGTAACTCATGTTATTGCTTCAAGTACTGTACCATTGTGCCCCAAAACATTGGCATCAAAAATATCTTCTGAGACACGAGATTTTCACTTTTCAGGATTTATGAATTTGCCAACATTCTTCCATTATGCAGCAAACTTCAAGCACAGAATCTCTTTCATAAAGCACCACCGGTTAGTCCACAAGTGTTTCTGAATGCCATCTGATAATCACACTTTGCATAATTAAATCAAACAAAGGCTACATACCTCCACCCCACAAAACTATATTCAGTGACAGTATCAAATGCTCTCAATTCAAACTAGTACAAGTGAAATAAATAGAGCTTCCTATGCATCATCCTGACCACTCAACAGTGTCCTTCAAAAGCACTGAATACATGTTGCCCCTGCCAAAACTAATCTATGCCCCTGACCTACCAGAGAAGCTTCTGTACCATCTGTCTCGGGTGAATTCAAAGATTCCGGTGATGAAAAGACAATTTGCTAAACCATTAACACATTAAATTCTGGCCGTTTAACTTCCAATGGAATTGAAGGAGATTGTGATTATGGCTATTGGTATTCAATTAGTTTCAATGGATTGCAAAAGCAATCAGTTCTTAAGCAGGAGTTCCTCCCAAGGTCTGAAGTACAAGTCCACTTAGAGCATTGGTATAGGGAAGAGTAACAATAGGAAATAGTAATGGTACTGATATAGCATCACTCCATAGTGCCACTTTAGCCAGCATGGACTCAATGGGCCGAATGGCCTCCTTCTGTGCCATAAATGACTGACTCATAATTGAATTCTTTTAAGTATAGTCATTGTTGTAATGGTGGATAACACAGCAAACAACTGGCACACAAAGGCCCCACAAACAACAATGAAATAAATGATCAGATAATCTGCTTTAGCGATGGTGGCAAAGACACTGGAAAAACTTTTGAACAGCAGCTCTTTTACAATCATGTAAAAAAGCCAGGCAGGACCTCACTTCAACACCTCATCTCAGGAAGTGCATTTCTCCCTAGGTACTGCATTGAAGTGTAGAACTAGAATGTGATTACCTGGCAGGGGGGAGACCATGATCAGTAGCCTTTGATCCTGTTCCAGGTAGGTTTTGAGTAAAATGGATGTAACCAATTCTACAACTTCAGGTCAGGGAGTGCATAACACCGTTCAGGTGGTGGTGAAGGATAATGAAGAAGGTGCGCCGGTTGACCGTACCTTCTTCATTAAGAAAATCCTTATTGATTGCTGTGAATTCCAAGCTGCAAACATCTTCTGCCTACAGGACTTTCCCAGCAGTGGATATTTCAACGTGACGTTCAAGAATGTGATGGGATGCATCAAGTTCCTGAAGGTGTTCAAGGAGAGGGGAAACCAGGCGCCGCTGTCGATCCTCACAGTGGAGCCACTCTTCACTCTGCCGTCGCACTGCGACCGGGTGGTGACAATTCACCTCTACGACCCCCATGTTCCTGTCGTGGATGTACTCACCTTCCTCACCAGGTACGTCGAGGCAGCTGGCAGCAGTATTGATGTCAAGGACCCATTGGGATTTGGACTAGCAAGCGGCAGGTCAAGGTGACCCTGAAGGTCGATGCCAATGGAGCCATTATCCATCCCCCCCGCCGGCTTCGCTATCGGGGGAAGTAGAGGCTTCTTGGTCTATGCAGGGCAGCCCAGTGCTTGTCGTACCTGTGGCAAATTTGGTCATATGGCGGCCAAATGCAGCACAGTCGTCTTCAAGAACTGAAAGAAGGAAGGCCATCAGACCAAGGACTGTAAACAGAGCAAGTGCTGCAACCTGTGCGGTGGGGCAGGCCACCTCTACAAAATCTGTCCCAAATGCTGCCTCAGTTATGCACAGGCGACAAGGTCCAAGGAAAGGCCGGGAGAAGAAACGGACAACGCATCTGGTGCTGGGAGGGAGACAAGCAGTACACCCCGCAGCGAGGAAGGTCTGAGAAGGAAGAGAAGAAAGGGGAGGCAGCTGCACCCAGCGACCCAACACCTGCCCCATGCCCAGGAACTGCTCCTCTGCAGATAGAATCAATGGAGGAGGAGGCAGCAGATGGACAAACTGGTCAGTGGCAAGTGGTAAAAAGGAAAACCAAAAAGAAGAAGCCTCCAAAAAAGGAACAGGTCACTACCCAAACCAGAGGCAAGAGGAGGCGACCGTCTGAGACAAACTACAGCAGCTCCTCCTCATTGGACGAGGAAAGGCCGGAAAGACGGCACCTGCAAAAGAAGCAGCAGAACTCAAAGGAACTGGAAGAGCAAGGCCTCCACCTCCAGGGCACTGGAAGCTGTGACGGACCCAGCGCGCCCCAACCCCAAAGCGCCGAAACGAGCAAGATGCCCAGCACACCCCAGCTCCGGGAGACTGTGAGCAACGAAGCGTCTGGCGCACTCCAGCTCTGGGAAGCCAGGAGCAGTGATGTCTTCGAGGAGGGGCAGAGGGGAAAGACACCAACAGCAGAGGACAGCCCAAACCTTGCTGCCTACAAGACCTCCGCCCCCCGCCCCGATGTCACCCCAGCAGAACACCCCCCCCCCATGAGTAACCAGGAGGGGTTTCTGAGCCCAACGAATGTGAAACAGCTTGGTTACACAATGGGTATGCAGGAACATACCCAAGGACTGGGACTAGCAAGGACACCTGGTGTGGTAAGCAACACCCAACTTTAAAATGGTATAAAGATTGCTTCGATTAACGTGCGTAGCATTAAATCCACCATGTGATGTGTTTCGACCTTGGACCCCCTCGCCAAGGTCAAAGCCGACCTGCTGTATCTGCAGGAGTGTGGAATCTCGCATCTCAGCACTTACAGGCAATGGTCGCGATGGTGGTCCCACGGGCCATCAATCTTGTCCAGGGGAAATGATTCCCGTTCCTCTGGCCTGAGTATTCTACTGCGGGGAGGCAACATCACCATCTCCAAGTTAAGGAGGTGGTGGGCGGTCGCCTCCTCATAGGGGATGTAATGTGCAACAATGCTCCGCTCTGGTTAATCAACGTGTATGCCTCAGTTCAATGCAGCAAGCGACTGACCGTCCGCCAGCAGCTCCCACTGCTGTTCGTGACATCCAGATCAGTCATTCTTGGCAGTGACTTCAACTACATCATTGATGCAGTTGGACAATCTGGCAGTGATGACAGCAAACTGGATGTTACGTCCAGATTCCTAATGGAAACAGTAAAAGAGGCCAAGCTCCACGACACCTTCAGCAAACCTGCAGACGGAGCGCAGCGTAGATACACCTGGTCATGACCAGATGGGTCTTCCCATTCCAGGATTGATTTCCTGTTTGCGTCCCATGCTTTCATGGTCAGATCCACCGACGTCAATCGGTGTTCTTCTCTGACCACTGCCTCCTACTGGCCGACTGTCACTTACAGGACAACCAGCAGGTTGGCAGGGGGACAAGGAAGCTGAATGTTACACTGCTAACCCCAGAGAACATTAAGGAACTTACAAAGTTTGGAGAACCGTGAAATCCAAGTCTCCGATGCACTGGTGGGAAGCGATCAAGGTGAACATCAAGAGGTTCTTTATCCTCAAAAGGTATGCAGAGGGCAAGAGAGAGAGACAGAGGAAAATGTCCTGAGTCCAGAAAAGAATGCAAAATCTTCTCCTGCTACAGTCGATGGAGGTCGAGGTCAAGAAGTATCTCCAAGAGGTGAAGAGCCAGCAGGCCTCGCTCTTTGCCACAGAGGCCTCCAAGATTATCTTCCGGTCCAGAGTCCACTCCGTAGAGCAGGATGAAATGTGCTCGCGTTTCTTCCAAAATGTACACAGAGAGAGAGCTCTGTGATCAGCAGCCTGAAGGAAGAGGATGTTTCGGTAACTTCTTCGCAGTCTGACATACTAAGGATTAGCAAATCCTTTAATGCTGGGCTATATGACATGAAACCCACGGACAGCAAGGCCTCCCAGTTCTTCCTGTCATCTAGCATGGAGGTCTTCGATGAGAGCATGCGGGACAGTCTGGCCAAACTGCTAACTCTGGACGAGCTGACAAAAGCAGACAGGTCCTTCGAGATCAGTAAAACTCCCAGAAGCGATGGCTTACCGGTTGAGTTGTATTCGGCTCTGTGGGATTAGATCGGTGCAGACCTGCTGTACGAGAGTATGCTTCTGGCCGGCGGCATGTCAGAATCCACGAGGAAAGGCATCATCACCCTTATCTACAGGCGGAATGGGTAGAGGGAGGAAATTAGAAATTGGTAGCCCATCTCACTGCTTAATGTAGACTACAAGATTCTGTCCAAAGTCATCGCCAGTCATGTCAAATCTGCTCTGGAGTTGGTGATTCACCCTGACCAGACTTGTACTGTACCCAGCAGGAAGATTTCTGACAGTCTCGCGCTACTCAGGGATACGAACGCCTATGTACAGGACAGGGGGGTGTACTCCTGCCTCATCAGCTTGGACCAGGAGAAGGCCTTTGACAGGATATCGCACACATACATGATGGATGTGGTCTCCAAAATGGGGTTTGGGGAGCAATCCGCAATTGGATCAAACTGCTCTACACAAACATCAGCAATGCAGTCCCAATCAATGGGTGGGAATCAGAAAGTTTGCCAATCAAATCGGGAGTCAGACAGGGCTGTCCTCTCTCTCCAGCTTTGTTTGTTTGCTGTATCGAACCTTTTGCTGAGTCCATTAGGAAAGATGTGGGCATATTAGCAATGACAATCCCAGGCAGCAGAGGCACTCAGGTCAAAGCCTCCCTGTACATGGACGACGTCGCTGTCCTCTGCTCGTATCCGCCGTCTATTCGCAGCCTGATGAGCATCTGCGACCAGTTTGAACTGGCCGCGAGAGCCAAAGTAAATCGCGGAAAGAGCGAGGTCATGTTCTTTGGGAACTGGGCCAACCGATCCCTTGTCCCCTTCAATGTCAGGTCAGACTACCTGCAGGTGCTGGGGATATGGTTCGGAAGGGCCAGGGCGTGCGCCAAAACCTGGAAGGAACGAGTAGCCAAGGTACACCATAAACTGAGCATGTGGGAGCAGCATTCTTTCTCCATTGTGGGTAACAACCGAGTCATCAGGTGCAAAGCGATCACACTGTTGCTGTATGTGGCACGGGTCTGGGCCATACCCCACTCCTGTGCCGTGGCGGTCACCCGAGCCATCTTCCGCTTTATCTGGAGCTGCAAAATAGACCAGGTCAGGACGGACACAATGTTCTAACATACCCAACGTTGCCCTCATCCTGATGACCATCTTTGTGTGTGGCTGCATCAAGCTGTGTGTAGAGCCCCTTATGCAAACACCATGTGCTGAGGTTCTGTCCCCGGTGTTGCAAAGGATGGGTCTGGTCACATTGCTGCGGAACATTCCATCCAGTTGGACCGTGCCGTATCACCTATCCTTCGTGGAAAAGTTTGTGCAGAAAAACATCTTTGATCACCAATCCATCAGGCTGTGGTCTGCATGGAACGTCCTCAAGGCCCTACGGGAAAAGGAGATGGCGGATCCTGTTGGATGGTTTCCCGAACAGACTGCCAAAGTCATTTGGAAGAATGCCTCAACAGAACTTTCAAACAAGCACCAAAACGTAGCTTGGCTGGTGGTGAGAAGAACCCTCCCTGTCAGATCCTTCCTGCATGGCCGGAATCTCACCCCCTCCACACGCTGCCCCCGAGATGGCTGTGGTGGGGAAGAGACCGTTGCTCACCTCCTTCTGGAATGTGCCTACGCTAAGCAGGTGTGGAAAGAGATGCAGTGGTTTTTTTCGAGGTTCATCCCAAGCAGCTCTATAACACAGCAGTCTGTGCTCTACGGGCTGTTCCCAGGGACGCACACCGAGATAAACATCAACTGCTGCTGGAGGACCATCAATTCGGTGAAAACTGCTCTTTGGTCTGCCGAATTTTGCTGGTCTTCCAGCGAAAAGAGTTGTCACGATGGAGTGTTGCAGACTCGCACATTCCAAGGTCCAGGACTACGTGCTGAGGGACGCATTAAAGCTTGGGGCAGCCGCCACAAAGGCTCAATGGGGAAAGACCACTGTGTAAGGTCCTCCCACCGTAGTGAACTGAGGGGCTGGACCCATGGAAACCCTCGGGCTGTATACACCAAATATGGGTTTGCTGTAAAATGGACATGGCATGTAAAATGGAATGGAAGGGTTGTGAGGCAACTCACTCCTGTATTGAAGAAAACGGATTTCCTTTGCACTTTCCGAAATGTCAACTTGGTGCTGTCTTGAACAGTTTTGTAATGTATATATATTTTTTTAAACAGACTTATATGAATAGACTATATTATGAGGAAAAAAAATTGTGATCAAGTCTCTGAAGTGGGGCTCGAATACATCACCTTCTAACTTAGAGATAAAAGTGCTACCACTTAGCTAAGCTTGACACCCAATGTGACACAACCTGTGGGTCTGTATTTTTGTAAATCTTTACATGTGATCTGAAACAGAAGAGTGCATAAATCTGTCAGAATGTTTAAAAATAGACAGCCAACTGGCATAAGAGCCAACATAGTAATTATTTATTTCTGCATTTTTTCTTAAAAAGGTAGCTGTAACACTTAAAAACACAACTCAAACTGCTTTTACACTGCTCCTTTTGGATTCAGAAGGTGCCCATGTACCAGCTCCCGACATTTATATTGTCAAATCTATTGTCCATATCCCAGCACAGACACATAACAGGAAATGGATTTAAACAGCCTCAACATTGGCAGTTCATTCCAGAAATTGAACTAAAATTGAAAAGCAGAATTCCTTTCATTTAGTGTGCAGGAGCTATTTATTCTGTCATGTGCTGTGGGATTTCTACATTTAATTCTGTCAATGCAAAAATTAATGGCAGGTTGTTCCTCTTTTAAGGCCACTTTGTTACTTGCTCCAGCCCTCCATTCTTCTGTTTCTCATGCATTTGTACTGCAGTTCCCCAGGGATCAGTGTTGGGATCCTTGCTTTTCATGATATATATTAATGACCTAGACCTTGGTGTACAGGGCACAATTTCAAAGTTTGCAGATGATACAAAATTTGGAAGCATTGTGAACTGGGAGGAGGATAGTGCAGAACTTCAAAAGGACATAGACAAGTTGGTGGAATGGGCAGACAGGTGGCAGATTAAGTTCAATGCAGAGAAATGTGAAGCGATTCATTTTGGTAAGAAGAACATGGAGAGACAATATAGAATAAAGAGTACAATTCTGAAGGGGGTGCAGGAGCAGAGGGACCTAAGCGTATATGCGCATAAGTCATTGAAGGTGGCAGGACAGGTTGAGAGAACAGTTAATAAAGCATACAGTATCCTGGGCTTTATTAATAGGGGCATAGAGTACAAGAGCAAGGAAGTTGTGTTGAACTAGTTCGGCCTCAGCTGGAGTATTGCGTCCAATTCTGGGCACCGCACTTTAGGCAAGACGTGAGGGCATTGCAGAGAGTACAGAAAAGATTCATGAGAATGGCTCCAGGGATGAGGAAGATAGATTGGAGAAGTTAGGACTGTTTTCCTTGGGGAAGAGAAGGTGGAGAGGTGATTTGATAAGAGGTATTCAAAATCATGAGAGGTCTGGACACAGTAGATAGAGAGAAACTGTTCCCACTCGTGAAAGGATCGAGAACCAGAGGGCACAGATTTAAAGTAATGGGTAAGAGAAGCAAAAGTGACAAGTGGAAAAACTTTTTCATGCAGAGAGTGGTTAAGGCCTGGAATGTGCTGCCCAAGGACATGGTGGAGGCAGGTTCAAGTGAAGCATTCAAAAGGGAATTAGACAGTTAGATGAAAAGGAAGAATGTGCAGGGGTATGGGGAGAAGGCAGGGCAATGGAACTGAGGGAGCTGCTCTTTCGGAGAGCCAGTGTGGACACTATAGGCTGAATGGTCACCTTCTGCACTAACGATTCTGTGATTGTGATTTTACCCCACCCCTTGCCCTTTTGCCCTATTATTGGCAGCCATATTTTCAGACATCTGGACCCCTTGCTCTGCATTCCCTTTTCAAACCTCTTTACCTACTCTACTCCTTTAAGATGCTGCTTAAAATCCACCTCTTTTACCAAGCTTTTGGTCACTCCTCCTAATATTTCCTTCTGTGGCTTTATACCCAATTTTGTATGCTTATGTATGTGATGTGCAGTGGGATGTTTTTCTATATTAAAAACATATACAAATGCAAGATATGTATTAGCCTAGACAGTGACTGGCGGTTGGATGTCTGACCATGGAGGGCATCACATTAGAGCGGATTGTGTTCTCACTTCCCATCCCAGTGTATTTTACAGCCTGAGTCACTGGATACCAAATCAGCGTGACTAGATGCAGCAGTAATGTCCAACTGGCATAAAAACAAGAAATGCTGGAACCACTCAGCAGGTCTGGCAGCATCTGTGGAAAGAGAAGCAGAGTTAACGTTTCGGGTCAGTGACCCTTCTTTGGAACTGACAAATATTAGAAAAGTCACAAGTTATAAGCAAGTGAGGTGGGGGTGGGGCAAGAGATAACAAAGGAGAAGGTGTAGATTGGACAAGGCCACATAGCTGACCAAAAGGTCATGGACTAAAGGCAAACAATATGTTAATGGTGTGTTGAAAGACAAAGCATTAGTACAGATTAGGTGTTAACGGACTGAATATTGAACAGCAGCAAGTGCAAACCTGAAAAAAACAGTGGATAAGCAAACTGAACTAACTAAGATGAAATGAAATAAATGCAAAAAAAAAGATTGTAAAAAAAGAAAAAATAACTAAAAATGAAAGTAAAATGGGGGGCTGACATGCTCTGAAATTATTGAAATGTTCAGTCCGGCAGGCTGTAGTGTGCCTAAATCGGTAGATGAGATGCTGTTCCTCACGCTTGCGTTGATGTTCACTAGAACACTGCAGCAATCCCAGGACAGAGATGCGAGCATGACAGCAGGGGGGAGTGTTGAAATGGCAAGCAACCGGAAGCTCAGGGTCCTGCTTGCGGACTGAGCGGAGGTGTTCCGCAAAGCGGTCACCCAGTCTGCGCTTGGTCTCACCAATGTAGAGGAGACCACATTGTGAGCAGCGAATACAGTATACTACATTGAAAGAATGACAAGTAAATCGCTGCTTCACCTGAAAGGAGTGTTTGGGGCCTGGGATAGTGAGGAGAGAGGAGGTAAATGGGCAGGTATTACACCTCCTGCGATTGCAGGGGAAGGTGCCATGGGACGGGGACGAGGTGGTGGGGGTAATGGAGGAGTGAACCAGGGTGTCGCGGAGGGAACGATCCCTTCGGAATGCTGACAGGGGAAGGGAGGGGAAGAGGCGTTTGGTAGTGGCATCACGCTGGAGGTGGCGGAAATGGCGGAGGATGATCCTTTGGATATGGAGGCTGATGGGGTGGAAAGTGAGGACAAGGGGAACCCTGTCACGGTTCTGGGAGGGCCGAAGGGATCGTTCCCTCCGCGACACCCTGGTCCACTCCTCCATTACCCCCACCACCTTGTCCCCGTCCCATGGCACCTCCCCCTGCAATCGCAGGAAGTGTAATACCTGCCCATTTACCTCCTCTCTCCTCACTATCCCAGGCCCCAAACACTCCTTTCAGATGAAGCAGCGATTTACTTGTCATTCTTTCAATGTAGTATACTGTATTCACTGCTCACAATGTGGTCTCCTCTACATTGGTGAGACCAAGCGCAGACTGGGTTACCGCTTTGCGGAATACCTCCTCTCAGTCCGCAAGCAGGACCCTGAGCTTCCGGTTGCTTGCCATTTCAACACTCCCCCCTGCTCTCATCTCTGTCCTGGGATTGCTGCAGTGTTCCAGTGAACATCAACGCAAGCTCGAGGAACAGCATCTCATCTACCGATTAGGCACACTACAGCCTGCCGGACTGAACATGGAGTTCAATAATTTCAGAGCATGACAGCCCCCCATTTTACTTTCATTTTTAGTTATTTTTTCTTTTTTACATTTTTTACAATCTTTTTTTTGCATTTATTTCATTTCATCTTAGTTTGTTCAGTTTGCTTACCCACTGTTGTTTTCAGGTTTGCACTTGCTGCTGTTCAATATTCAGTCCGTTAACACCTAATCTGTACTAATGCTTTGTCTTTCAACACACCATTAACATATTGTTTGCCTTTAGTCCATGACCTTTTGGTCAGCTATGTGGCCTTGTCCAATCTACACCTTCTCCTTTGTTATCTCTTGCCCCACCCCCACCTCACTTGCTTATAACCTGTGACTTTTCTAATATTTGTCAGTTCCAAAGAAGGGTCACTGACCCGAAATGTTAACTCTGCTTCTCTTTCCACAGATGCTGCCAGACCTGAGTGGTTCCAGCATTTCTGGTTTTTATTTCAGATTTCCAGCATCCGCAGTATTTTGCTTTTATGTCCAACTGGCACTCTGGCCAAGATCATCTTACTCAGCACAGAAAGGGGATTCAATCAAGGCTTTCTGGGTCTGTATACCTTAGTACCACACACATCAGTGCCTTTGCCCACTAAGCCTTGAAACGGTTCAGGATCTCAGGATTTTTTTTTTCTTTTCTTCAGATGTTCAATTACCTAATATGGTATGCCTCGTATAGTTCAACTGCAAGGAAAATTTCCCATTTGCTTAACCCTAGTACCAACTCCTTAAATAGTTGGGCAAAGACACCATCCACTATGTACAAGTCACTGTCAAAGCAGTTCATCATAGACCAACAGGTCAGTCTGATCATTAGCACTTGAGAATAAAGATCCTTCTGCAGTCTGGACTCAATATTCATGAAAACCTCAGAGGATTTTGAAAAATAAAGGGTCACAAAGAGAAAAGACATAAAAAAAACTTTAAAGTATCTCTAACAACTTTGTATGATGGTAGACTTTACATATGTTATGCATGAGGAAAACTGCTTTAAAAACAGGAGCTGAAGTATTTCTGCAATCTTTTAAAGTCATCACAAATCTGGAATTTTAGTAGAAATGCACACATTATTGCAAAGGTCAACTCAGTTACAATTTTGTTTCTCGGTTTACATGTGAATTGTTGTACTCTACAAATTATCAGTGTTGTTTCTCAATCCTCTGTTTCAGAAGAGAAGCTTTTTACAACACCCATTGGATTTTTCAGTTTCCTTCACCAGATAACCCTGGGGCATTCCTGAGCAAGATTCCCACTTCAATGCAAAATCTTCTGGAGGACTCATGCAAGTTAGGGAGAATTGGGAATGGCAAGCTCTTTTTGCATTGGCTCCTTATAACCCAAAAAGGGGAGAGACGTTAATTTTAAATTAAATCACAGATTAAACAGTAGTGATTTTAACTAATACCATTTCTGAAGACCTTAAGAACATCTTTTTGTGAAATAAAAAGACAGAAACAATTCCATGTAGAATGAACTCAAAATGCTAAAACCACAAGAAACATCTCAACTGCTAAACAAAAATGCCATGAAGAACGTCTTTCATTTTAAGAGGGTGATAACCAAGAACAGTTTGCAGAGCTGAAAAAAACCTCTTAAATAGGCCAAGAATTCATTTTTCTTTTTTAAATATATAAAAACAAACAGTCATCTGCTTCTTGTATTTTCAGGCTTAAGTCCTAATACTAACAGCAACGATGATCTGCCTATCTTATGTTGGCCATCATGAGTTTTGACTTGTATCTAAGGATCTAAACAGGAAAGCAAAGAAAAAAGAAACAGATTTGCAACCTCATAACTATGGGAAGATGATGGGGGTGGGGACGGGAAGATGAAGAGAAGTTGCAAATTTTAGCCAGGCCAGAAGAATTAGAGAACAAATATCTGTATTAAGATACTCTGAGCTGTAGTAATGCTTGAAGTGAGATACACTGCAAATCCATCCAAGCATGCATTTATTTGTTTAAAAAAGTAGTTTATATTAAAATCTGTTTCTTAAATTAAAAAATATGAGCTAATTTTCATTCCTAATGAGCAACACTTGGCAGTTTTGTTCTTTGCAGGCAGTTTGTGATACTAGCAGAGGATGCAGAATGGAAGTTAATGTTGAGAAGAATCAGTACAATAATAATGCTCTCCTCCTTAACGCGTGACTGTAACATGATTTCTGCATGGCTAAGATCATAGCACACGTACCTACCACTTTCCATAGGTTCTACTGCTTGATGAAAAATATGTCCGCACTAATGCAAGTTTGATGTTATAATACTGAAGACAATTTGGTCCCTTTAAATCATTATCCATGCTGCCAGAACAGTATGTAAATAACACGTCCTTCAAAATCATAAAAGAAACCATTACATCTTAAAATTATAGAATAATGCTGGCGATAGCAGATTGCAGCAAAGAAAAGTATAACTTCGCATCTCAATGTTTTAGAGTCATATTTCAAAATCCGTTAACTGAAGTTTTTATCCCCAATCCCCAACCTATCCCACAATCCATTTTCTTTATCCCTCAACTTAACTTTTGTTTTAGCAACTTCTCAATTTCTGTTAGTTCTGATATCATCTTACATAATGCATGGAAGTTCCGTACAAGACAAAAAAAGATTCAGTGTGCAGAAGGTTCACTAAAGCCAGTATTCTGGATTAAGCATTGTACAATACCTCAATTAGCTCAATATGTAGAGAATCCAACAAGGGAGGGTGCAGTGCTGGACCTAATTCTGGGGAATGAAGCCGGACAGGTGGTTGATGTGTTGGTGGGGGTGCATTTTGGTGATAGCGACCACAACATGGTACAATTTAAGCTTGTTATGGAGAAAGAAATTGGCCATTACAAATTGCCCCTAGTATAGGTAGGTGGTAGGGAAATATAGGGACAGGTGGGGATTTGGTAGGAATATGGGATTAGTGTAGGATTAGTATAAATGGGTGGTTGATGGTCGGCACAGACTCGGTGGGCCGAAGGGCCTGTTTCAGTGCTGTATCTCTAAACTAAACTAAACTAAACTAAAGAAACAGACAAGTTGCAAAAAAAGGTTTTCGATTGGGGGAGAGCGAATTTAAGTAAAATAAGGCAGGATCTGGCCAAGGTAGACTGGAATGAGTTACTTGTTGGGAAATCTACAGAAGAGCAGTGGGGGGCATTCAAAAAGGAAATGGGGAGGGTACAGGCCCAACATGTTCCCTCTAGGGTAATAGGTAGGAGCAACAAGCCCAGAGAACCATGGATGACCAGAAACAAACATTCAGGGAACGATGAGTAGGAAAAGAGAGGCTTTTAGCAAATACAAAGAGAGCAAATCAATGGAAGCATTAGTGGAATACAGACAGTGTAGGATGGAGCTTAAGAAAGCAACTAGGACAGCAAAGAGGGGACATGAGAAAGCTCTGGCTGGTAAAAGTAGGGAAAATCCCAAGATATTCTATAAGTATATCAATGGGAAGAGGATAACCAGGGAAAGAGTAGGACCCATTAGGGACTAAGGGGGAAATCTGTGGGTGGAGCCAGAAGACATTGGTAGGGTGTTGAATGAATACTTCACATCTGTCTTCACCCAAGAGAATGAGGATGTAGATATGGAACTCAGAGAGAGAGAGAGACTGTGAGGTTCTTGAGCAAATTGTCATAGGGAGTGACAAGGTATTGGAGGTTTTGGAAGGCTTACAAGTGGACAAATCTCCAGGTCCGGACGATTTGTGTCCCAGGATGCTGTGGGAGGAGAGGGTGGAGACTGCAGGGGCTCTGACCCTAATTTCTAATTCCTCTCTGGCCACGGGGGAGGTGCCAGAGGACTGGAGAACAGCTAATGTGGTCCCACTATTTAAGAAAGGTTGTAGAGATAAGCCAGGGAACTGCAGACCAGTGAGTCTCACGTCAGTGGGAGGGAAACTATTGGAGAAAATTCTGAAGGAGAGAATCTATCTCCACTTGGAGAGGCAAAATTTGATTAGGAATAGTCAGCATGGCTTTGTCAGAGGGAGGTCATGCCTAACAAATTTGATTGAATTTTTTGAGCATGTGACCAGGTGTGTAGATGAAGGTAGTGCAGTTGATGTAGTTTACATGGATTTCAGCAAAGCCTCTGACAAGGTCCCACATGGGAGACTTATCAAGAAAGCAAATGCACATGGGATACAGGGTAACTTGATAAGATGGATTCAAAATTAGCTGTAGGAGACAGAGAGTGATGACAGACGGCTGTTTTAGTGACTGGAAGCCAGTGTCCAGTGGCCTACCACAGGGATCTGTGCTGGGTCCTCTATTGTGTGTCATTTATATAAATGACATAGATGACTATGTCGGGGGTAGGATCAGTAAGTTCGTGGACGACACAAAGATTGGCCAAGTGGTTAACAGTGAGCTGGAGTGTCTTAGGTTTCAGGAAGATATAGACGGGATGGTCAAATGGGCAGAAAAGCGGCAGATGGAATTCAACGCTGAAAAGTGAGAGGTGATACACTTTGGAAGGAGTAATGTGACACGGAAGTATTCAATGAATGGCCCGACACTGGGAAGTTCTGAGGAACAAAGGGACCTTAGCGTGTTTGTCCATAGATCCCTGAAGGCAGAAGGGCAGGTTAATAGGGTGGTGAAAAAGGCATATGGGACACTTGCCTTTATCAATCGAGGCATAGATTACAAAAGCAGGGAGGTCATGTTGGAGTTGTATAAAACTTTGGTAAGGCCACAGCTGGAGTAGTGTGTGCAATTCTGGTCGCCACATTATAGGAAGGATGTAATTGCACTGGAGGGGCTGCAGAGACGATTCACCAGGATGTTGCCTGGGATGGAACATTTAAGCTATGAAGAGAGGTTGGATGGGCTTGGGTTGTTTTCGCTGGAGCAGAGAAGACTGAGGGGTGACCTGATCGAGGTGTACAAGATTATGAGGGGCATGGACAGGGTGGATAGGGAGCAGCTGTTCCCCTTAGCTGAAGGGTCAGTTATGAGGGGTCACAAGTTTAAGGTGAGAGGCGGGAGGTTTAAGGGGGATTTGAGGAAGAACTTTTTTACCCAGAGGGTGGTGACTGTCTGGAATGCCCTGCCTGGGAGGGTGGTAGTGGTGGGTTGCCTCACATCCTTTAAAAAGTACCTGGATGAGCACTTGGCACGTCATAATATTCAAGGCTATGGGCCAAGTGCTGGCAAATGGGATTAGGTAGACAGACAGGTCAGGTGTCTTTAATGCATCGGTGCAGACTCGATGGGCCTCTTCTGCACTGTATTATTCTGTGATTCTGTGAAAATTAGAAATCACAGAATTTTTATAGAAGGCAACTATTCGGTCAATGCACCTATACCTCCAAAAGAAACTTATCAATTTAGATCCTTTGCCTTGTCCTTTCCTCATACCCTTTAAATTAAAAAAAAAATCTATCCACTTCCATTTTAAAAGTCATTAGGAATTTTGTTCGCATCAGTTTCTGATCAGACATGGAATGTCCCATCATTCATTCAGGCAAAAAAAAATTTTTTTTCTCAACATTCCCTTCTTTGTTCTTTAATTTATGCCATCCAGTTACCAACTTGACTAGCTGAAATACCTTTTCCCTATTTACCTCGTATAAAACCTTTCAGTTTCAAACATCTCTAATGACAGCATTCCCACCTCAAAGTTAAAAAGTGAAGGCTTCAAGCCCCACTTCAGATGGCCCCAGCAAATGGGGACTATGAAAATTGTTTCTAAAATACTGGGATGACATCCAATGGACTACTTGACTAAAATGGGTACATCCCACTTCCCAACATAAAAGATAGATGAGGTTCTTTAGCTTCAGTTGCAGGCCTAGGAGATGGTAGTCTAAAGATTAAAAACCTTGAAGTCAAAGGGAATTCAACTCAACTAGTAAATGGCACGTGCAAGACTCTGCTGCTCGTATCCTAACTTGCACCAAGTCCTGTTCACCCAACACCCCAGTGTTCGCTAACCTAGATTGGCTCCCAGTTGTCATGAAAACCCTACATGTCAAAAGGGGAAGATTAGCTTCATTGGTTGGAACCTTACAAAAGACTTAATGGGAAAATCCTACAAGTAACATTAAAAAAAACTGCAGCCAAGATGGCCATGCAATTTACATTTGAAACACCAAAAGATCAAACTGGAGCCTAGCCAGAACAATGGGGTGCTCTCAGTGATTAAATTACCTAGAATGGCCTTATCAACACAGTTGTCAAAGCCATCTACACCCATTGACTTTGAAAGAGCCAACCTCCTTCAGGTGTGACTGGATAGCTTGTGGTGTAGCACCTTGAATCTCAGAGAAGATTCCAGTAAAATCTCATTAAAACAACAAAGGGGCTGATAGCATCATGTGACTGCCCGCGCAGCTCTGGAGAAACTGTCAGCTTTGTCACACAGAAAGCAGACAGGAGTAACTGAAAAGCCATCAACGAAGCAGGTCGCTCTCTCCCCCTCCCCAGCAAGCATCAAGAGAAGATCCGGCTGTGACTGGGAACCCTGTTAAGCCTATGGACTGCCACAGCTAGCAACCAGGGGACGAGAATTAAGCCCTCTTCTGCCTTCAGGAGCCCCGAGCAAAGCAAGCCCACCACCGTGCACGTGGCCCAGCGAGGACTTCAGGAATATAATTTCATCTGAGGATTATTGAACTTACAAACTGTACTTAAATTCCATTTATTCCAGACTTTAATCCAACCACAAAATCTGTTTTCCTTCTAATATATCGGTATGTTTGTGAGTCTTGCGTGAATGTGTAGAGTATTTTTAACTGGGTTAGAGTGTTGAGTAATAAACTTACATCTTTCTTGATTAAACTCAAGAAAACCTGCCTGATTGGTTCTGTTGCAATCACATTAAAGGAACAGAAGCAGGTGCTCACTGAGGTGGTAAGTTTAACCATTATGTTAAAAAAGATAAACCCTGTTGCAGCCAAACAAGAGAAGTGGCAAAAGGGGAGTCTGAGACCCCCCTCCTCACCTGGGTGCAACAGTCTAGCAAACCCTTGATTTGAAAATTCTCATTCTTGTTTTCAAATCCCTCCATGGCCTTTCCACCCCTATCTCTAACTTCCTTCAGCCCTACCCTTGGCCCAGACCATGGAGAGAGTACAGAAAAGACTCACTGAGAGGAGACCGAACTATATGGCTCGCAAAACTGGATACAATATATTAATTGTGGCCTAACCAACGATTTGCAGAAGTCTAGCATTACTTCTACCATGGCTCAGTGGCAGCACTCTCGCCAGAGTCAGAAAGTTGTGAGTTTAAGTCCACTCCAGAGGTTTGAGGACAAAAATCTAGGCTGACACTCCAGTGAAATATTTGGGAGCACTGTACTGTCAGAGGCGCTGCCTTTTCAACTAGACGTTAAACTGAGAACCCGTCTGCCCTCTCAGGTGAATGTAAAAGATTCCATGGCACTATTTTGAAGAAGGGAGTTATCCTTTGTGTCCTAGCCAACATTTATCTTCAAGCAGCATTACTAAAACAGAACTTTTGGTTATCACATATGTATTTCCCCCACTCATTCTTTCTTCCAAAATGCATGAACACAAATTTCTCTTATTGATATAATCTAATATCTCCTGAAAACACTTATGGTCCTCTTCACAGTTAATAATACTCCTCGTTTTTGTGTCATATGGAAATTGTGATACTGATCTTCCAGAACGAACATACGCACACACATTAACCACTTTTTTTGTTTTGTCCTTTAACCAACTTCCTATCTATGGTATCAGATTCCCTTTAGTACCCTGGGACTTACTTTCAATCGATATTAATAACTTAGATAACGGGACCGGACCGAGTGTAACGCATTCAAATTTGCTGATATCAAGTTAGGTGAGAAGGCAAACTGAAAGGAGGATACAAAGAGGAGAAAATGAGCAGAATAAGCCAAATACTCCAGAGTTTAGAAGAATGAGAAGTCATCTCACTGAAATATAGAAAATTCTTAAAAGGCCTTGACAGGCTAGATGCTGGCAAGATATTTCCCCTGGCTGGAGAGTCTAGAACAAGGGGCCACAGTCTCAGAATAAGGGGTCGGCCGTTAGGACTGAGATGAGGTGAAATTCCTTCACCCAAAGAGTTATGAACCTTTGGAATTCTCTACGCTAGAGGTCTGTGGATGCTCAGTTGTTGCGTATATTCAAGTCAGAGATCAACAGAGTTTTGGATACTAAGGGGATCAAGGGATATGGGGACAGTTGGGGTAAGGTGCAACCGGGGTAGAAGATCATCCATGATCTTATTTGAATGGCAGTGTAGGCTTAAGGAGCTAAATGGCCTACTCCTGCTCCAAATGGCACCATATCAAATAAATTTTCTAAATCCATATAAACATCCACTGCATTTTAATCAATATTTTCCATTACTTTCTCAGATAATTCTCATCAGCCACACCCTGCCATCTACAAATTGTTGTTTGCTGTCCTCAATTAACTCATATCTTTCTAAGCAAGAATTGATTTTATCCCGCGGAATGGCCTCTAAACACTAACTCACAATCATGATAGGCGACTAATCTCCCTTTCTGAACATTGGCAATGCTCCCGTGACATAACTTCCATATCCAAACATGATCAGGAATGAGTCCCTGCAATTTTCTTTCCGACTTAGTTCAGCATTCTTGGATACTACACATCAGCACCTGCTATCCTTTACATTCAAGTCACTCCAATTATTTAATGTTTCCTTATTTTCAGTTACCTAATTGTTCCACCTCCTCATTTTCTATGCTTTCATGCCCATTACCACACTTTTGTGAAAACTAAGATAAAGGGTACTAGCAACCTAATGATCAAGAGTTCAAATCCCACCACGGCAGATTGTGAAATTGAATTCAATAAATCTTGACTAGCATTAAAGGAAAAAGAAATGAACAGGTCATAAAAAACCTAATTGGTTCATTAATGTCCTTCAGGGAAGCGAACCTGTCACTCCTAACCAACTAGTCTGAGCTCCTGGGGCATAATTTCCAAGTTTACAGATGACACGAAACTCGGAAATGTAGTAAACAGCGAGGAGGATAGGAAGACTTCAGGAGGACATAGCCAGACTGGTGAAATGGCAGATATATGGCAGATGCAATTTAAACTTAGAAGTGTGAAGTAGCATTTTGCTAGGAAGAATGTGGAGAGGCAATATAAACAAAATGGTATAATTTTAAAGGGGGTGGAGCAACTGAGAGATCTAGGAATGTATGTACACAAATCTTTTGAAGGTGGCAGGACAGGTTGAGAAGGCC
Organism: Heterodontus francisci; assembly: GCF_036365525.1. Classification (NCBI taxonomy): domain Eukaryota; kingdom Metazoa; phylum Chordata; class Chondrichthyes; order Heterodontiformes; family Heterodontidae; genus Heterodontus; species Heterodontus francisci. The sequence continues at coordinate 27,698,580 of NC_090402.1, forward strand.
ATTAAAAAAGCATACAGGATCCTTGGCTTTATAAACACAGAAGTATGGAGTACAAAAGCAAGGAAGTTATGCTAAACCTTTTTAAGTCACTGGTTAGGCCCCAGATGGAGTATTGTGCCCAATTTTGGACACCAGACTTTAGGAAGGATGTCAATACTTAAAGCTGAAATATTTGCAAGGCTATGGGGAAAGGGACTAATTGGATAGTTTTTTCAGAGAACCAACAGAGGTAAAAGGGCCAAATGGCCACCTTCTTTGCTGCATCACTCTATGATTTGATGATTGTGGTATAATGGTACTGCCATTGCTAACTTCAGTTCAGAGTTCAATATTTTTAAGCCTTAAGCTTGGTTTTGGATTCTGGATTTGATACTTTGGACTCCAGAGTATAAAGGAAGATCCCACATCCACATCCTTGGGAAGTCTACTTTTTGAAAAGAACTCTTCCAAAGCTCTTGAAAATTATTTTTAAAAACTTGGTAAGAAATAGATAGTTTCTAAAGATATTTTAAGTTCCTTCTGGACTGATTCAAGTTTTGTTTTCAAAATGATCAGTTTCTGTATTTTTCTGCTTCAGTATGATACTCATAAATAAACCTGAATACTAGCTTATCACTTTAGAGAGTAGACAGAAGAATGTGGTGGTGTCAGGCAGTTGTTGATTCAAGAGTCTTTACAGATATGAACAAGTAATCTGAACTGACACTTCAGTACAGTACTGAGGGACTACTCTCCTCAAAGAAAAACCCTTGATCCCTCCATTGCATGCAAATTACCACCCCACCTCCAACCTCCCTTTCTTTTCCAAAGTCCTTGAATGTGTTGTCGTCTCCTGAATCTTTCCCAGAACTCCACGTCTGAATCCCTCCAAATCAGGTTTTGGCCATACCAAAACAGCTCTTATCAAAGTTACAAATGACATCCTATGTGACAGTGACCACGGTAAATTATCCTTCTCAACCTGCCCGCAGCCTTTGACGTGGTTGACCACACCATCCTCTCAGATGCCTCTCCACCATCATCCAGCTAGGTGAGACTGCATTCGCCTGGCTCCATTCTTATCTATCGAATGGTGGTCAGAATCAGCTGCAATGGCTTCACCTCCCACTCCTACAGTTAATTCTGGTGTCCCCCAAGGATCTATCCTTGGGCTGCTCCTACTTCTCATCTACATGCTGTCCATCAGCGACATCATCTAAAAACACAGCATTAGTTTCCACATGTATGCTGATGACCCAGCTTTACTTCACCACTACCTCTCTCGACTCCTCCACTGTCTGTTTGTCAGGCTGCTTGCCCAACATAATGATGTGCAGGATGAGCAGAAATTTCCTCAAATATTGGACAGACCAAAGCCATCGTCTTCCATCCCTGCTACAACTCAGTTCCCCATCCATCGACTCCATCCCTCTCCCTGGAAATTGTCTGAGACTGAACCAGACAACATTGGCATCATATTTGACCCCAAGATGAGCTTCCCACCACGTATCACTCCACCCTTGGGCAGTGCCTTCTGTTGCCAAAACCCTAAGCTCTAGAAATCCCGCCCCCACACCTCTCTGTCTCTCCACCTCACTTTCCTCCTTTGAGACATTCTTTAAAACCTACCGCTTTGACCAAGCTTTTGGTCATATGCCCTAATATCTCCCCACGTGGCTTTCTGCTTTATAACACTCCTGTGAACTGCCTTGGGGCATTTTATGTTAAAGGCGCTATTTAAATACAGGTTGTTGCTGTTGTGGAGTATCAATTGTCAGACATCAAGGGCAGAATTTTCCTTCCCAGGCAATTTGTGGGGGAGGGGGGGGGGGGGCGGGGGGTGCAGCAAAACAAACAGCCACCAGCCCCAATTTTCACGGGGGAACTCCCTTAATTGGGCTAGAACGGGTTCAGCAGCCGATCAGAGGCTGCGGGGCAATTACAGAGGCCGGACTGTTCAAATGCAGGTCTGATTTAAACAGACTATTTCACTTCTTTAAGTTCAGGTTGGAAGATCATAGAATGTCTCAGGAGAGGCAGAGGTCTGGAACCCAGGGGAGGGCAGCACACTGATTTGCTGATGCGGATTTGGAAGTCCTCCTCGAGGCTGTAAGGAAGAGGACCTCCATCTATGCGTATTTGGGACGCCAGACCAAAAAGGAACAACTGGTAATGCTTTGTTTCATTACTGGTTAAGTCTTGTTTTATAATAAACGGATAATTTTGTTGTTTACTAAAGAAACCTGGTTGATGTATTTTATTTTGGGATAAAGAGTAGATTATATGGTTGACTGCATCGGTAACTGGGTAAACATTTAAAAAATGTGCATTGTAACCTGTGGAGAAGTGGAACTAGAAAAGACAGTGCACTCCTCCCGCCTCGGTCTTAACACTGCTCCTGAACATGGAAGGAATGTGTGCCCTAGGCTATTACTAACCCCCCTTAGAATGGTCAAAGCCATACTGCTGAGGACCTGCCAGTACTGAAACATGCAGCTAGCATTGGCCAGAGAGGCCAGCAGTGCCCCATCTTGCTCTTTTGTTCTTGCAGGAGGAGGGAGTCATAATGACCACGAGAAGGCACAGACAGAAGGAGGGTTTCCCTACCATCACATCATTACCAACATGGAGGAGAGCGCCATGGACATCGCCAGGGTTGTGGACCTCAAGGAAGTCTAGCAAGTTGAAATGGGCACCCATGGTGGAGATGGTGATTGGAGAGCACAATGCTTTCATTAAGGGAGAGCATTGCATTCCACCCTATCCGATAGCATACCGAAGACGGAGTTGCACTAGGAAGCATCAGTACTGCAGAGGCTTCTACTTCTCAAGGCCAGTTATAGTTTAGAGATACAGCACTGAAACAGGCCCTTCGGCCCACCGAGTCTGTGCCGACCATCAACCACCCATTTATACTAACCCTACACTAATCCCATATCCTTACCACATCCTCACCTGTCCCTATATTTCCCTACCATCTACCTATACTAGGGGCAATTTATAATGGCCAATTAACCTATCAAGGTGCAAATCTTTGGCATGTGGGAGGAAACTGGAGCACCCGGAGGAAACCCATGCAGACACAGGGAGAACTTGCAAACTCCACAAAGGCAGTACCCAGAATTGAACCCGGGTCGCTGGAGCTGTGAGGCTGCGGTGCTAACCACTGCACCACTGTGCCGCCCTTATCATGATCTCTTTTTGTGTTCCCCACAGGTGTAGACATCACAGCAATGAGACCTGCTCCGTCACCATCACTGGGACAAATGCAGCAACATCAGCACTCTGAAGAGGCACCATCACACTTACACGCACACCCTGCACCAGTGCAGATAGTGTCACCCTAATGAGTCCTCACATGCTGTTAGGTAGGGTGGCACTGGGTGATGAGCACAGGACTAATGTGCAAGAGGAGGTGCCAGATTAAGCTCTGTATGAAGGACATACACAGCCCTGCTCATCTGGGCACAGATGCAGGGCCTCAGGAGTGACAGGAATGTAGGCTCTACCTGGACCAGCAGCAACAGATATACTCACATGTCGGAGAATGGAGGAGTCCATCCAGCTCATGTGCGCTACCACGGCACAGGGTTTTGAGCGCATAAACTCCTCCATTTAGTGGCCAACCTCAGAGAGCTATATGCGGCAGCACTTGGAATGCATGCAGGAACTGTGCATTGTCATTCACAGGATGCATGCCACACAAAGTAGCCTTGACCAACCAGTGACGCTGATGGCACAGGGATATATGAAGGGGATGCCAGTAGTGCCCTAGCTGGTAAGCCCCTCCAGCCATCCGGAGTGCCAAGGGCTGAGGCAGTCACCGAGGATGATAAGGGTGCACTCCCTCACAGGTGCCATCATCATCGGCCTCCTTGCTTCCTCTGGAGGGAGCATCTGTACAGCAGGGCCCAGTGACGAAGGCTGCCCCTGCAATAATGCAGGTGCAACAGCCTCTAGAGGTACCCCCACGGGCAACTCCACAATGAGGACAACCATCATGTAGATCTTAGCCGCAGATAGAGACAAGTGAGCAGGCTGTCTCCACCTCTTCAGAGACCACAAGGGGAGCACAGTGTAAAAGTTGCCAAGCATGGAGGCCACCATGCCAGACAGAGCACTGAGTGGGTCACTCGGGTGTCTTCTACCTGTAACTGTTTGCCTTTATGAGCACTGTGCAAATATTGACACATGAAGCCAGACTTGTGCACCTCCTTTTATTGATGGTGGGACAAGAAAAAAAAAAGGTATGACGAAGTGGCGAAGGGGTGTAAGGGTCCGTCTACAGTGATGGTGAAACCTCTGGGCATATGTACATCCTTCATGGGCAGCAAGAGTTTCTATGTTCCAGGCTGTATCTTCAATGGAAGTGTTAGCACAGGCAGCTCAAATTAGTTCCAGACCATGCTATTGCTCCTGGGTCGGAGGGGCTCAGTTGAAACGAGGCTGAACCAGATGATCCGTGACGTTAATGGCATCCTGATGAGACCCTAGAGCCCCGGGCCGGGCTGGGCCCAGCAACCTCGCTGTGCAGCTGGAGCACCTTGGTGTTCTGCACTGTCCCCTCCATCTCCTCTTCCACATCCTACTCCTCCTCCATTGAGCTGTCCTTCCAGGGCCTCACCCTCTTCAAGGTCCACACCTCCCTGGAGGGGCATGTTATGGAGAAAACAGCAGACCAACACAATGAGCAAGACCCTTGCAGGAATGTATTGCAGGTCACCACCTGACTGTCCAGGCACCGGAACCGCATCTTTAGAAGGACAATGGCCTGCTCGATGGTGGTCTTAGTGAGCAAATGGCTTCGGTAGTATTGCCTCTGTTGCTGGCTCCTGTGGAGGGGTGAGTAGCCATCTCTTTAAGGGATATCCCTTGTTCCCTAGAACCCATCCACGGAGTTTGAGGGGTTGGAGTGAAGAGCTGTGGCAACCTGGACTGCTGGAGGACGAAAAAATCATGGCAGCTATCAGGAAAGAGTGCGCACATGTGGAGGAAGCTCTTGTGGTTGCAGACCAGCTAAACTTTCAGGTAGCGGAAACCCTTCCTGTTGATGAATCTGACTGGCCGGTCACTGGGTGCCTTGATGGCCACAAGGATGTAATCGACAATGCTTTGCACCTGGGGGGAATCCACTGCCCTTTGTGCCTGCAAGACTGCGTCTGTCTGGATTTGGATGTACTATCCAGCTCTCACAAATAGGGCCTCAGTAATCCGTGAGTTGCAATAGTCTGCAGACATTTGCGAGATGCCAAAGTTCACAGCTTGTCCTTGGACGGAATCAGAAACAAAGTTGTTCAAGGCCACAATGACTTTGATAGCTACTGGCAGGGCATGGCGATCAGGGCTACAAGGTGCATGGTCTGCGGTGACAAGAGTACAGATCTGCGACCATCTCCCTGGAGAGTTACAGTCGCCTGTGGCACTGGTTCTCGGTCATCATCAGGTCCTCTGTCTTCGGCGTTAGATCCTATAGTGAGGGTATGGTCTCCATGTCCTTCCTGTCCCTCGTCCCTCTTCTCTGCCCTCCTAATGCCCGGGGTTTTGCTTTTCCTGTGAGGGTGTTGCTCCTCATCACCACTGGACCCAAAATCTGAGAGTCGTGCCCCCATTGCCAGGTGCTGCCTTCATTGTGCTTAGGTGGTTCTTCTAATTGTGTTTGTCTGTCTTGTCCCCTCCTCTTATGTCCCCATGATGCCAGGAGGGTGATGACCCCTGCAATGCCTGAGCACTTCTGTACACTTTCCCTGCAACCTGCACTGACCCGGTGGCACCTGTGCGCCATTCACCCTTTCATGGGGCCCACCTAATTCCCTGGCGCAGCCACAACTAGCTCCCCACTGTGTGTTTGCCTCCATTTATCTGGTCTGTCCCACAGTGCCTGCAGCCCATGCGCCAATGTCAAAATTCAGCACATGCCCCTCAACGATCTTTTTAACAATGCTAATTGGGGCTGTTAATGGATCAAGTGGGATCTCCAGGTACCCTCTCCCACCCTGGTGAAACTCGCCAGTGCCAGGAAACTGGTATGCCAGCTGGCGCTGGTGATTTTGTCCCTGCCTGCCTCCATTCCTGCCCAAGACGGGACCTGAAAAACTCAGCCCGAGTCTTTCAGATTAGGCATTAAACAAACAGAAGCCTAGTCTGCTTGCTCAGGTAGATGTGAAATATAATATTGCACCATTCAAAAGCAGGGAGCTCTGGCCAACCTTTCCTCATCAACCAAAACACTGCTCTCAATCATATCCAAAAACATTATCTGATCACTCATTGGCTGTTTGTGGGATCTTGCTGTCTGCAAACTGGTGGCCATAAATTATCTTGGCAAATCTGTTGCAGGTATAGGGATTAAACCTCCTCTGTATTTCATCACATGCTCTCATATGATCTTAATCTTCAGAAGCCAGGAGAATACTAGTGGAATGTGACAAACAAATGTATTGAACAATAAAAAGTTAACAGCAGTAGTAATATTATAAGTTTTATAGTTGTTAATTTTCTCAATTAGGTAGAAAATAATAAATCACAGATGATGCACTCATCTATAATATACACAATGAATATCAATAATTAATATATAGCCAACCCACAAGATACCTGTATTCAAATTAAATGGCTTAGTCAATCTTGGATACTTGGCTCAAGAAAGATAACTAATCTAGGGCACGCTGTTCTGTGAATCAAGCTGATTTTTTTAAAAAACCCTTTGTATACTATGACAATTTAATGAAGTTAATATTACAACATATTGCACATAAAAATACTTCATTGCTGTCACAGACATTTCCATCAAGTTTTAAAAGCAACATTATAGCTGAAGACCTAAAATATTAGAGAATGGGTACCCAAGAATAATAATACAACCATAACCCAATGAAAAAAGCTCAGATGACATTATATGTGCAAAGCTTAAGCAGTTTATTATTCATTTGAAGCCCAAGATTATATTCCATTCTGAAGTCAGCAACTGCTATAAATATATACAATGGTATAATTATTATCCAGAATGAATGTATGGCTGAATATCATGTAACTTCCTGGTCACCTGGCTTTAAGTTCATATATCCCAAGAATAGAAGAGATATACTAGCTTATTAAGTAGAAAAAAATTGAAGGGACAAAACCAATGGAAACCAAGGGACAGCTACAAAAGCAAGACAGAAGAATGAAATGATCAATGTCTAGCAAGAACAAATAGCAATATATAAGAAGCAATGTGCACCCATGCATGATACACTATTCCTTAATACCAAATATTATGTCACCAACCATATTTGGAATTAACTGAAGAAACTGATAATATGTATTTCAAGATCCAAGGCATCCATATCTGTTCCTCTGTCACTTTTGAATGCAACCCAATTTGATCACACCTTCTAGGGTGCAGAACATTTCACAACTGAAGGTATGCTAACCACATACAGTTTAATCAACACTCACAAGCTGATCATTCCATCACATGTGCCCTGGGATGGCAGGATTGTCTTACGAGGAGAGACTGAGGAAACTGGACCGGTATGCTGTACAGTTTCGAAGAGTGAGAGGTGATCTCGTTGAAACTTAAAATTCCTACAGGTTGTGATAGGGTGGATGTAGATAGGATGTTTCCCCTGGCTGGTGTGCCTAGAACCAGGGGTCTCAGAATAAGGGGTAGGCCATTTAAGACTGAGATGAGGAGGAATGGTCTGCTCTTGCTCCTATGTAATAAATTGAGATTGTAACATAGTGACCGTAGCAAATTCAAAACAAAAAGTGGGAAAATGAGCTTAATTCAGGAAGCAGCTCAGTTCCTGAAAAGTATAAAAAGTTATAAAGGCACAGAATATGCACATCCATTAATTGGTTTAATACTAGTGACATTTACATCAGTAACTTATCTGCCAGTATACAAAATTGACAATTGCAGATCATGCTTCAACATAGAAAAATATCACATGCTTTAGAAAAAGGGAAAAAAAATGAAACAGATGCTGAGTCAGAATGAGAGATGAATAAAAGCTTCAGTGAAAGGTCGGTTTTAAGCAAATTTTTAGAACAGAGGCAGATAGGTTTAAGTAGGGAGTTCTAGAATATGGCCAAAGCTTCAGTACCAAAGGTGGCAAGGGGCTGAAAGAATCCAAGCACAGGCAAGGCTACAGGAGGCTACAGATGTAGGCTGAAATTAAGCTTTGCAGAGAAATGGTGAGGATTCTAAATTCAATGCACTGGGGCACAAGGTGCCACTGTAGATCAACAAGAATGGCAGTAATGGGCAAACCTGATTTAATACAAGGCAGAATGTAGGTAATAAAAACAGAAAATGCTGGAAATACACAGCAGGTCTGACAGCATCTATGGAGAGAGAATCAGAGTTAATGTTTCAGGTCTGTGATGAAAGGTCACAGACCTGAAACGAGAGTTTCTCTCTCCAGAGATGCTGCCAGACATGCTGAGTATTTCCAGCATTTTCTGTTTTTATTTTAGATTTCCAGCAGTATTTTGCTTTTGTACTATTGTAGAATGTAGGTATCTAAATTTATGGAGGATGGAAAGCCATCATGGAGAATATTGGAGAAATCAAGTCTAGTATTGGCAAAAATATGGATACAGGTTTCAGTGGCACTAAGGGGATTTAGTGGTACAAGTAAGCAGTCTTGGATGAGAGAATGGAAGTATTGTTTAAAACTCACTTCTGGACCATATGATGTTACCCACAATCCAAAAACAAGTTAAAAACTGAATAAATGAAATTGCTCTCCACAGGAAAATAATTTTCTTGCAACTCATCATCATCCTCCAGATTTGTCTTCCTAGATGAGACAAAATACTGTGCAATTAAAGTAACCTCCTGAACATATGAGAATTGGAGTCTGCTTATGAGAGATTGCTGGTGCAAAACCTTTTTAAAGCTCTGATTAGGCCACAATTAGAGTATTGCATCCAATTCTGCTCACCACACTTTAGGAAGGATGTGAGGGTCCTTGAAAGGGTGCAGATGAGATTTAACAGAATGGCTCCAAGGATGAGGGATTTTAGCTACAAAATTAGGTTGCAGAAGCTGGGCTTGTTCTCCTTGGAGAACAAGAGGTTGAGGGGAGATTTGATAGAGGTGTACAAGATGATAACAGGTTCAGATAAGGTAGACAAAGAAACGCTGTTTCCATTAGCTGATGGTACAAGGACTAGGGGACGCAGATTTATCATTTTGGGCAAGAGATGTGGGGGTTATGTCAGGAAGAACTATTTAAAAAAATGCAGTGAGTGGTAATTACCTGGAACTCAATCCATTTGAGGGTGATGGAGGTGGAGATGATCATGATTTCAAAAGAAAATTGGATAGGCATTTGACAGAAATAAACTTGCAAGGCTACGGGGAAAGAACGGGGGGTGGGAGGAAATGGGGCTGACTGGATTGCTCTACAAACAGCTGGCATGGACTTGATGAGCCCAATGATCTCCTATGAATTCTATGACTCTACGGTCAATTATCTAAAATTTGAATTAAAACCAAGAGCCCCTGGTTCAAATCACTGGGCATTTAAACATTTGACTACTTCACACTCACACAGAAAAAAAAGGGTCACAGGGTCTGGAGAAGGGGAAATCCTCCTGTTAGGATTCCTTGGTTTGATGAACTGGATTTTTGGCAGTAATTTTTCCACACAATTATGCCATCAGGCAGATGTTGAATTATATACATGGGGGTGGAGCAAAAGAAAGGTCCTTGGACATCACCTGGGGCTGGTTACAAAGTGGCACTGACCAAGGTTTGGACCAGGTTTCCTTCCCATCTCCCTTCATCTGGGTCACAGGGTGCAAAATCTAAGAGGAGGAAAGAAACACATTTAAGGAAAAAAAAAAATCAGTCCATGATTTCAGCGATCCCCGGTGCATAGCACAGCTACAATATTCAGGCATTTTGCCAAAAGTTATCTTCTTTCCCTCCCTCAATAGATACTGTTATTTAAAGACATCACCTCATCCCATCTGCATTTAACTTGCATAATTATTTTCATTAATCTGTGTAGGTGGGCTGGGATTGCTAGGCTAGTGACACCAATGATCTATTTTAAGAAAAGAAAACCACATAGTAGAAACCACCATCAGGTACTATGATGACACTTCCAACAGTAACACCCATGAAACAGAACTAGGTGGGCCTCATGCCAGGTCTGATGGCAGCTTGTAGAACATTAATTTTAAAGTGCTTTCAGTATGCAGGAAGTACCTTTGATGTTTGTTTGTTTTTAAAAAAGGATGTACTATTTAATTTGTCTACAACTAAACCTAGTAATCAACCTGATCACCTCCTTTTGGGGCTGAAAAGGTTGAAATTCAGGATGGGTCAGTGAATTAGAAGATTGGACAAAACATCCAAGTTCAAAGACCAGATCTTCCTGATAAGATGGTTCTGACTCAAAGAAACAAAAGCCTTTCAATTAAAAGTGTTCTTCGACACTATTTCTTGCCTCTAAGTCAAATTGAAAGCCATACTACTGAAAGATGATGTTGAAATGTTCCTCCTCATTATCCTCTGCTTTAGCCACTAATAAGATTGTTGCTGAAATGTTCCAACAGGAACTCCAGGAAGGTCTTATTTCTATTTCTTGTTTTGGGTTAGCAGTTAGTATATTTACCAACTGAAGGAAAATTATTTTACTTCAGCATGCACAAATAGCTTGCCAATTTAGGAGAGGGTGGGGAGGGAGCCAATATGACTTTTAAAGTAATGAGTGATTTTTAAAATTTAATTCTCCGATGTGTCAAGGCTAGGATATGCTCATCCCTAGTTTTCCCCAGAAGGGAGTGCTGTACCTTCTTCTTGAACCATTGCAGTCCATAGGGAGTTCACAAGGAGCTTGTAAGGTCACTTCAACAGGCAATTAAGAGTCAACCACTTGGTGTATTACTGAAGCCACATATAGACCAGACCAGGTAAGGACAGCAAGTTTTTTTCCCTTAAGGACATTAGTGAACAGTTGGGCTTTTACAATGATCTGACGGCTTCATGGTCATTGTTACAGATACCAGGTTTTTATTTCCAGATTCTTTAAAAACTGAATTCAAATTTGTAAACTACCATGGTGGGATTTGAACTCATATCCTCTGGATTATGAGTCCAGACCATGGATTTCTAGTCTAGTAACATTACTACTGCAGCACTGTACCCATGTTTTTGTAAATTAAGAGATTATGATTAGCAAAAAACACATCAAAATACATACCTGGAAAATCTAAGGAAAAGTTGGTCAAACCTTGGGACATTACATTTATTAAAGACCATTCAACATGGATTCAAGAATGAGAGTTCATATTTAACTAATCTGGTGAAGTTTTGCAAATATATTAATAAATTGGAGTTCAGGTGCAATGCAGTTGATATCACAAACAGGATTCTCAAAGTTTCTGACAAACTTCAAAAATAAGCAATTAATGGCTAAAGTAGGAGGCATGGTACAGCTGTTGAAATGTAGTGCTGTGCAGGTTTAAGAAGAATACTGGGCCCCAACAAAAAGCAAGATCTACCTAGAATCAAGGACTCCACAGTGAGCTCGAAGAACCATAACAACAACTCTTCAGATATTGCCTCAAACCTTTCCACTTTATTTTTCTTCTGCTCTTTTCTGTCTCTATTTGCACACATGCATCACATTTGCATGCTAGTGCGGGGCGCGGCGTGTATCCGTAGGTGTTAACTGAATTAGAGCTTAAATTTAAGTTTAATAAATTTCAACTTTTCTTCTTTAAACCCAAGAAAGCCTGTTTGTGCTGTTTCTTTGCCTTATAATTGGAAAGTGATAAACAAGGATTCACCAAGGGGGAGCCAAAAACAGTGCGTTTAAAATTAAACCCTGTTACAGTAAGACCAGGAGAAGGCCGAAAGGGAATCCTAGACCTCTTTCTCACCTGGTCGTAATATTAGGCACGTGGGATCCTCAACAGCAAACTTCACCAGCCTATTTATCAGGTTCTCACCAGAGAGCCCTCCACAATTAATTACCAGGTGCCACTATATAGTGATTAAGAGCACAAACTAATCGTACCTCTTCCTCCAGGGTCACTGAGGGCATTATAACACCCTACCATCACATGATTAACTCAGCACAGAACTTTGGTATTAACCTTGGGAACTACTCACCTGTATCCCCAAGTTTCACGAGAAGTATATTTGCACACTAAACCACTAAAAAACATTTATCTTAAGAAAAAAATTGATAGAGCAAAAAATTGATGAGAAAATAGGATGAGAGTAAATTAGAAAAAGAGGTATAAAAAGATTGTAAAAGCTTCTATAGGTGTGTAAAAATGAATAGATTAGCAAGAGTAAATGTGGGCCCCTCAGAGGCAGAAGCAGGAAAAATTATAACAGGGAATAAGATATAGTAAGGACAAGTAGTTTGTACCCATGTTCACAGTACAAGACATAAAAAAAATTCCAGAAGTAATGGGAAAACCAAGGGTCTTGTGGAAATAAGGAACTTAAGGATACTAGTATTAGTAAAGAAATTGTACTGGAAAAATTAAATGAAACTAAAAGACAACAAATCCCCTGGATATGTTGGCCTACTCCAGGGGTTGTCAACTTTTTAAAACAAAACGGAAGAGCCTTTTAAAAAAAAATACCTAAAATAAAAACTATTAGGAGCTGCAAGATGAAAAAAAATTAAAGAATGGAGTAAAGGCATAAACATACCTTAAGAGGAAAAAATAGTTTAAGAATCCCAGGAATATTATGCACTTATTTGATGCTGTAAAAAGTAACTGCTTTAACTTCTCTCTGACGCGTAGAAGAATGACCACAGTTACTACCGCATTTCATGCAACTTCAGTCTTGTACATAGGACGGGCAAAATATCCAGTTCCTACATCCCAGGATTAGGTAAAAACCGTTATTTTTGTTTTCAAAGTTGAATATTGATGCTACCCAAATCTTAAATGTGCCTTCAGTTTTATCAACTTTTCCCTGGAGAATCATAATGGCACATTTTCTTTTGCGTAGAATTAATAGAATTTTTTGACTGTTGATTCGCGTGGTAAAAGAATTGCTTCTACTAGCACATCCAGAATAACTTATTGTCTCAGCTATATTAGAAACAATAATGGCTGCAATCATAAAATCTGCTCCTCAAACCATAGGGTAGCTTTATCACTCAAACAGGTTTATTTGGAGCTCAATGATGTTTTCCCATGAAAGTAATCATTTGAAACCATACAGTGCAGCATAACAATTAGCCTTTTATCGCCACAATAAAAGCACGGCTTACTTCTTCAACAAATTGCCTATGTGTGATATTTCTCCTAATATCATTTATGTAATTTAGTAAATTCTAGAATTATATAATTGTGAATGCTAAATTCTTTAACATCTATGAATTGACTCACGAGATAAACTGTCAACTAGGAGACCGCAGTGTTGAGGGCTGTTTGAACTTTTAATTTCTCTTAAGACCACAATTGCCAAATATTTTCCAAAATAACCCCTAAAAATACTATTTTGAAGCCTGACAGCATAGAAACTAAATTTTCGATTCAGCAAATGATAACTCAATAAAGGAAAATTGTGTTGCCGTCTAGTTCTTTGATTAGTCATTTTTTTGACAATTTTTTTTTTAGGTTTTTTTCACGATAATGCGATCCAACCAGAAAAGGTTGAGACCTACAAATGATATGTTAAAAGAGGAACATATGGTTACCGAGCCATGGGCTGCAGACCCCTGGTCTACACCCCTGGGTTTTTACTTATATACAGAGTGAGCGATGCATTGGTTTTGATCTTCCAGAATTTCTTAGATTCTAGAACAGTGCCCATGGATTGGAATGTAGCAAACGTAACCCCATTATTCAAAACAAAAGAGACAGACAGAGGGAGAGAAAACTGAACTATCGGCTAAATTAGCCTGACATCAATAGTAAGGAAAATGCTAGAATCTATTATTAGGGACGTGAAAACAGGGCAATCAAGAAATCACAATATGATGGGGCAAAGCGAACATGGTTTCATGAAAGGGGAATTGTGTTTGACAAATCTGTTGAGTTTTTTTTGGAGAATGTAACAAATAGGGAAGGTAAAAGGGAACCAGTGGATGTAGCGTATTTGGATTTTCAAAAGGATTTGATAACGTGACACACAAGAGGTTATTAAACAAAAATAGGACTCCTGGGATTGGGGGTAATATATTAGCAGGGATTGAGGGTTGGGAAACAGACAGAAAACAGAGTTGGAATAAACGGGTCATTTTCATGTTGGCAGTCTGTAACAAGCCGGGTACCACAAGGATCAGTGTTTAGGCCTCATCTATTTACAATCTATATTTATGACTTAAGTGAAGCGACCTCGTGTAATGCATCCAAGTTTGCTGACAATACAAAAGTTAGGTGGACGAGCAAGGTGTAAGGAGGACCCAAAGAGGCTAGACCAGTTCAGTTAGTGGCAAGAATGTGGCAGATGGAATATAGTGTGGAAGAATGTGAAGTTATCCACTTTGGTCGGAAAAATAGAAAAACAGATTTTTTTTTTTTAAAAAGGGTGAAGGACTGGGAAATGGTATTCAGAGGGACCTGGGTGTCCTTGGACATGACTTACAGAAAGTGAACGTGCAGGTACAGCAAGCAATTAAGAAAGCAAATGATATGTTAGCTTTTATTACAAAGGAATTGGAGTATGAAGAGCAAGGAAGTCTTACTGAAATTGTACAGGGCCTTGGTGAGACCACACCTGGGAGTACTGTGTACACTTTTGGTCTCTTTAACCAAGGAAGGAAATGCTTGCCTTAGGAGAGCAACGAAGGTTCACTACACTGGTTCCTGGGATGACAGGATTGTGCTACGAGGAGAGGTTAAGCAGACTACACCTATATTCCCTAGAGTTTGGAAGAACGAGAGATAATCTCATTAAAACATGTAAAATTCTTGGAGGGGCTTGACAGGGCAGATGATGGGAGGATGTTTCCATGGATGGGGAGTCCAGAATTAGGGGTCAGCAATTCAGGACACCAATGAGGAGAAATCTCTTAACTCAAAGGGTTGTGAACTTTTGGAATTCTCTACCGAAGAGAGCTGTGGATGCTCAGTTCTGGAGTATATTCAAGTCGGAGACTGATAAGATTTTTGGATACTAAAAGAATATGGGGATAGTGCAGGAAGGTGTACTAAAGGTAGAAGATCAGCCATGATCTTACTGAATGGCAGAATAGCCTACACCTGCTTCTATTTCTTATGTGAGAAAAACAGCAAAAGAAACTATAAAGGACATGTATTTTACGAATGTGATTATTTGATCACAGAAAAACATTAAATGTACAGGAGTGCCAGCAGACATGTCAAAATTCCCCAGTATTCAATAAATTATAGTTCACCAGGTTATTTACAAGGTCATCCAAATTTAAACTAATGTGTAGGGAAGAGAGTTCAGGTGAAAGTAGATTTAGAAATCCAAAGAGAAAAGTTGCGACGACAGAACAGTGCAGCAATGTGGGTAAAGGCAAGCAGGGTGGGACAGGAAGAGATAGAGTGTTTAACGGTAATAGTGCATCAACGAATAAGGTCCATATAAAGAATAGTAGTAAAAAAATAAAATTTAAGGCTCTTTATCTGAATGCATGAAGCATCCGCAATAAAGATAGATAAACTAGTGGCACAAATAGAGATAAATGGTTTAAATTTAATTGACATTACACAGACATGGTTCCAAGGTCGGAAAATAAATACTAAAGGGTCTGCAACATTTCGAAAAAAGACAAAGAATGGAAAAGGAGGCATATCCCTGACAGTAAAGGATGACATAAGGACAGTAGTGAGAAAGGATCTTAGTTCAGAAAATCAGGAAGTAGAATCAGTATGGGTGGAGATCAGGAACAGCAAGGATCAGAAAACGCTGGTGAGTAGTAGATTATAGGCCCCTTAACAGTAGTTACACCACTGAACAGAGCATTAAGCAAAAAAATTATTAGAACTTATAACAAAGACAATGTAATAACTGTGGGGAACTTTAATCTTCACATAGACTGGACCACTCAAATTTGCAGGGGTGGCCTGGAAGATGAGGTTGTAGAATATTTTCATGACAGTTTCCTGGAACAATACGTTGTGGAACCAACTAGGGATAAAACTATTTTAGATCTTGTATTGTGCAACGAGGCAGGGTTAATTAGTAATTGCATAGTAAGATGTGCTGGGAAAAAGTAATCATAATACAATTGAATTCCATATTAAGTTTGAAAGCAACATATGCCAGTCCCAAACACGAATCTTAAACTTAACAAAGCTAATTACCTAGGTATGAAGGGACAGCTGGCTAAGGTTGACTGGGTAAATCGACCAAAAGATATGCTGGTAAATAAACAGTGGGAGACATCTAAAGAAACAATTGAAAATGTTCACCAAAAGTACCTTCCATTAAAAAACAAAAACTCATCAAGAAAGATCCACCTGTGGCTCACTAAGCAAGTTAAAGATAGTGTTACATTAAAAGAAGAGGCTTATAATGTTGCAAAGAATAATAGTATGCTTGAGGATTGGACATGCTTTAGAAACCAGAAAAAGGGCACCAAAAAGCTGATAAAAAGGGAAAAAACAGAATGACAGTACACTAACCAGGAATATAAAAAAAGATTGCAAGAGCTTTTACAAGGATATAAATAGGAGAGTAGCTAAAGTAAAAGTTGATCCTCTAGAGGCAGAGACAGGAGAAATTATCATGGGAAATGAGAAAATGACAGACACTGAACAAATATTTTGTGTCTGTCTGTATAGAAGACACAAGTTACATACCAGAAATAGAGGGTAACCTAGGGGCTAATAAGAGTGAGGAAATTAAGGTAATTGATATCAGCAGAGAAAAAGTACTGCAGAAGCTCAAGGGACTAAAATCTGACAAATCCCCAGGACCTGATGGCCTACATCCTCAGGTTCTAAAGAGGTAGCTACAGAGATCATGGATGTGCTGGTTATGATTTTCCAAAATTCCCTAGATTCTAGAACGGTCCCAGCAGATTGGAAGTTAATTAATAGAAATCTGGAATTGAAAGTTAGTTTCATGGCACTATTACTGAGACTATCATCGATTGTCATAAAAACCCATCAGGTTCACTAATGTCCTTTAGGGGAAGGAAATCTGCCATCCTTACCTGGTCTGGCCTACATGTGACTCCAGACCCACAGCAATGTGGTTGACTCTTAACTGCCTTCTGAAGTGGCCTAGCAAGCCACTTAATACAAGGGAAATTATGGATGGGCAACAAATGCTGGCCTTACCAGTGGTGTCCACATCCCATGAAAAACTAAAAAAAAAATTAGCAAATGTAACACCACTATTCAAGAAAGGAGGGGTTAGCCTGACAATCAGTCGGTAAGGTTCTGGAATTTATTATGAAGGAAGTCTTAACAATGCACTTAAATAATTATAGCATGATCAGACAAAGTCAACATGGTTTTACAGAGGGAAATCATGTTTGACAAATGTATTAACTAGTACAGTAAAAGAGGAACCAGTAGATATAGTATACTGGGATATCCAAAAGGCATTCGATAATGTGCCACATAAAAAGGTTAACATGCAAGATAAGGGCTCATGGAGTTGGGGATAATATATTAGTATGGATCGAGGATTGAGTAACCGACGGAAGCAAAGAGGAGACATAAATGGGGCATTTTCAATTTGACAGGATGTAACTAGTGGAGTGCAGCAAGAATCAGTGCTGGGGCCGTGGCTATTTACAATCTATATTAATGACTTAGATGAACAGACAGAGTAACATATTCAAGTTTGCTAACGATACAAAGTTGGGTGGAAGTGCAAGCTGTGAGGAGGACACAAAGAGGTATAGACAGAGTGGGCAACAAGGTGGCAGATGGAGTATAATGTGGGAAAGTGTGAGGTTATTCACTTTGGTAGTTATAATATGAAAGCTGATTTTTTTTTTTAAAAAGGCGTGAAACTTGTAAATGCTGATGTTCAGAGGGACTTGGGTATACTTATACAAGGAAAATAAAGTTAGCCTGCAGGTGCAGCAAGCAATTACGAGGACAAAAGGCATGTTGGCCTTCACTGCAAAAGGATGGGAGTACAAGAATAAAGAGGTCTTGCTACAATTATACAGGGCTTTGGTGAGGCCACACCTGGAGTACTGTGCGCTGTTTTGGTTCTCAATATTTAAGGAAGGATATACCAGCATTGGAGGCAGTACAGTGAAGGTTCACTAGATTGGTCCCCAGGATGAGGGGGTTGTCCTATGATGAGCAGCTGAGTAAATTGGGTCTATATTCTCTGGAGTTTGGAAGAATGAGAGGTGATCTCATTGAAACATTCAAGATTATGAAGTGGTTTGACAGGATAGATGCTGAGAAATTGTTTCCCTTGGCTGGGGAATCTAGAACACGGGGCCACAGTCTCAGGATAAGGGGCCAATCATTTAGGATTGAGATGAGGAGAAATTTCTTCACTCAAAAGGGCAGTGAACTGTTGGAATTCTCTACCCCAGGAAGTGGTGGATGCTCCATCGTTGAATATATTTAAGGCTGTGATAGACAGATTTTTGGTCTTTCAGGGAATCAAGGAAGCAGGCAGGAAAGTGCAACTGAAGCCGAAGATCAGCCATGATCGTACTGAATGGTGGAGCATGCTGGACAGGCCATATGGTCTACTCCTGCTCCGATTTATGTTCTTATCTACATGCCAGGTGTGAAGGGTGGGAAGATTTTTCAATAGCCTCAGCCAGTCCTATTCTGTACTTAATAAGTGCTGAAGTGTGAACTGAGGCACACTACTTGCTAAGTTTTTCTCCTGCCAGTTGGCGCTTTGCCCAAGCTCAATGTTCAGTCCACCCAATGGAATTTTTGTATTAAATAAAAACAGAAAGTTCCAGTTCTGGTGAAAGGTCACAGACCTGAAATGTCAACTCTGCTTCTCTCTCCACAGATGTTGCCTGACCTGCTGAGTATTTCCAGCTCTTTCTGTTTTTATTTCAGATTTCCAGAATCTGCAGTATTTTGCTTTTATTCCAGGCATTGTGGAAGTGCCTTTCAACAAATGGACTGCATTGGTTCTAGGGCAAACAACCAACTTTTCAAAGGTAGCTAGGGATGGCTAATAAATGCTGGCCTTGCCAGTCACACCCACGACGCTTTCGTCCCCCCAAAATATACTTTATTCATAAAAATCTGTAAAAAAAAATACATTACAAAACAGTACCAAGTTGATATTCCAAAAAGTGCAAAGGAAATCAGTTTTCTTCAATATAGGAGTGAGTTGCCTCACAACCCTTCAATTCCATTATACAGCAGAGAGAGAGAGAGAAAGAGACTCTCTCCTTCCAGATTTTGGCACACACCCCGGCCCTTCCGAACCATATCCCCAGCACCTTCAGGTAGTCTGACCAGACGGTGAACGGAACAAAGGATCAGTCTGCCCAGTTCCCAAAGAACATGACCTCGCTCTTGCCAGGGTTTACCTTGGCTCCCGAGGCCAGTTCGAACTTGTCGCAGATGCTCATCGGTCTGTGAACGGACAGCGGATACGAGCAGAGGACGGCAACATTGTCCATGTACAGGGAGGTTTTGACCGGAGTGCCTCCGCAGCCTGGGATTGTTGGTCCTCTAATGCTCGCATCCTTCCTAATGGACTTAGAAGGTAGTTCTATACAGCAAACAAACAAACAGGGGAGAGAGGACAGCCCTGCCTGACTCCAGATTGGATCGGGAAAATTTCTGATTGCCACCCATTGATTGAGACTGCACTACTGATGCTCGTGTAGAACAGTCTTATCCAATTGTGGATTCCCTTTCCAAACCCCATTTTGGAGAGCACGTCCATCATTTAAGTGTGTGATATCCTGTCAAAAGCCTTCTCCTGGGGTCCAAGCTGATGAGGCAGGTGTCCACCCTCCTGTCCTGTACATAGGCAATCGTTTCCCTGAGTAGCGCGAGACTATCAGAGATCTTCCTGCCGGGTGCAGTACAGGTCTGGTCAGGGTAGATCACCAACTCCAGAGCAGACTTGACCCGACTGGCAATGACTTTGGACAGGATCTTGTAGTCAACATTAAGCAGTGAGATGGGCCGCCAATTTCTGATTTCCACCCTCTCCCCCTTCCGCTTGTAGAGGAGGGTGATGATGCCTTTCCTCATAGATTCGGACATGCTGCCAGCCAGAAGCATACGCTCATATACTTCCAGCAGGTCTGGGCCAATCCAGTCCCACAGAGACGAATACAACTCAACCGGTAAGCCTCCAGACGTTTTACTCATCTCAAAGGACTTGATGGCCTTTGTCAGCTCGTCCAGAGTTAGCGGTTCGTCCAGACTCTCCTGCATGCTGTCATCCAAGATCTCCGTGATAGATAACAGGAAGGACTGGGAGGCCGTGCTGTCCCTGGGCTGCACGTCATGCAGCCCAGCATAAAAGGATTTGCTGATCCTTAGTATGTCAGACTGCAAAGAAGTTACCGAGCCATCCTCTTCCTTCAGACTGCTGATCACAGAGCTCTCTTGGTGTACCTTTTGGAAGAAAAAACACAAGCACGTCTCATCCTGCTCAGAGTGGACTCTGGACCGGAAGATGGTCTTGGAGGCCTCCGTGGCAAACAGCGAGGCCTGCTGGCTCTTTACCTCTTGGAGATCCTCCTTGACCTCGACCTCCATCGATGCAGCTGGAGCAGATTTTGCATTCTTTTCTGGCGTTGGGACATTTCCCTCTGTCTCTCTCTCATCCTCTGAGCACCTCTTGATGTTCTCCTTGATCGCTTCCCACCAGTGCACCGGAAACTCAAAGAGGGGTTTCACGGTTCTCCAACCTTTGTAATCCCTTTTGAGTTCCTCAACGTTTTCTGGGGTTGGCAATGTAATATTCAGCTTCCATGTCCCCCTGTCAGCGGTCGTCCTGTAAGTGACAGTCAGCCAGTACGAGGCAGTAGTCAGAAAAGAACACCGGCTTGACGTCAGTGAATCTGACCGTGAAAGCACGGGACACAAACAGGAAGTCAATTCTGGAACGAGCAGACCTGTCCAGTCTTGACCAGGTGTATCTACTTTGCATTCCATCTGCAGGGTTGCTGAAGATGATGTTGAGCAGATTGGCATCTTTTACTGTTTCCATTAGGAATCTGGACATAGCGTCCAGTTTGCGGTCGTCCCTGCCGGACCGTCCAGCTGCATCAATGATGCAGTTGAAGTCACCGCCTAGAATGACTGGTCTGAATGTTGCCAGCAGCAGAGAGAGCTGCTGGAAAACGGTCAGCTGCTCACTGCATTGAGCCAGGGAGTACACGTTGATCAACCGGAGTGGGGTATTGTTGTACATTACATCCCCTATGAAGAGGTACCCACCAACCACCTCCCTAACTTCGGAGATGAAGAAGTTGCCTCCCCAAAGCAGAATACGCAGGCCGGAGGAACGGGAATCATTTCGCCCTGACCAGATTGATGGCCCGTGGGACCACCATCGCGACCATTGCCTGTAGGTGCTGAGGTGCAGTATTCCACACTCCTGCACAAACAGGAGGTCAGCTTTGACCTTGGCGAGGTAGTCCAAGGTTGAAACACATCGTGTAGTGGATTTAACGCTATGTATGTTAACCAAAGCAATCTTTATACCCATTTTAAAGTTGGGTGTTGCTTCCTACACCAGATGTCCTTGCTAATCCCAGTTCTTGGGCATGTTCCTGCATACCCATAGTGTACACAAGCTGTTTCACATTCGTTGGGCTCAGAAACTCCTCCTGGTTAGTCATGGGGGGTTTGTTCCACTGGGGTGACATCCGGGGGGGGGGGGGGGGGGGGGGTCTTGTAGGCAGCAAGGCTTGGGCTGTCCTTTGCTGTTGGTGTCTTTCCCCTCTGTTCCCACAACAGGGAATGAATTCTTAATAACCAGGCTCTGTGATGCTCGTAGCAAGCATTAGGTTGTGTAATTTCGTGCACCACATCCCACATGACGATAATGCCAACTCATGGGGGAAGCATAAATTAGAGTGGAGAAAACCTGTGGCAAGTTTTAGCATAAATTCTTCAAAAAATCCCTTTACTGATTACCTAAGGTGATTGTAGAAGCTTCAAGAATCCATATTGTCTTAGTCACAATACGAGGTGTAGTTAACTAATCCCCTATTTCTCCATTGTCGTTAGGAAAGTACTCTTGTACAAAGTCAGAAAACAACAATATCCATTAGGCCAGACCCAAAGATATGACAGTTCATACCCACTTTATAGATCAAACGCTTCTATATCCCTATCTGCTAAAAATGTATCCACACATAAATTTCTAGCCACTTCCATTTCTGCTGCCTCTGTACAGGCTTTTTCACATATTTTCCACCCTCTGCATGAACAGCAATGGGGAATAAATTGGTTCCAATGTTGTGGGCCAACCTCCTGTGCTCCAAGGACTCCTGAAAGCTGTCCAACCAGATATTGGGTTGGGCCATTTTTCAAGCATCCAGGGCAACTGCTAATGACTGAAGTAAGTGTCTGCTGCAATCAGGCCTGAGCCTGCTCTGCTCATCATCATCCAATTTGGTAGTGGACACCTAAAAGTACTGTTGGGCCCCTCATTAACATATGTATGAGGCCTAATGTTTGTTTTAGGCAGTTGCCTGGGAGGTTTGTAAAATGGCCTGACCTAGTATTTTGTGCATCCTTGGCCTGAAAATGGGTACAAGATCCAATTTCTTCCCTATACCTTTTTAATTATTCTAATATTGACTTCCCTCACCTCCATCTCCAGCTGTTGATTTCCCCCTACTTTGTTTTTTCCGTTACCTCCCATAAGGGAAAGTAGAATTGAGCTGTACTGCGTGTTATTAAGTAATTGAGCTGTACAGTAATTGATTGGATCTTCATTACTCCATTCCTTGTTCGTTTTCTCCCCATAGGTGAATAATCTGCAGGCATGCGTGATCAAAGCACACAACACATGAATAATGATCACTTAGATGAGGTAGAAGAGAGTGGTGTAATGATGGCTTGTGCTATTCAACAGTACCCTTGTACAGAGTCAGTGGTGTCAGGAGAGGAGGGGAGGAAAATGGTCAAAGGGAAAAAACAATTAACATTTTCTTTACAGGAGTTAATTGAGCATGAAGTAGTGATTGCAGAGAAAACAATGTAAATGAAGTGATTTATCCATTTCAGCCTGCAGAGGATAACATTGTATAAATGCAGAGTGCTGTGCTCTAACAGTTGAGCTAATAAAATGAATTCCCTCTGTAATTGATGTTTGGATTAATATTTTGTTTTAATTTAAACATGGTATTTAATTTGGGAAAAATGTTTTTGAAACACATAGGGTTCAATTAGATAAATTTTTAATAAAAACAATTTACTGGCACATTTGGCACAGGGTTCCAATAGTTATTGCTGTCTTCATTACAACAAAATTCAGATAATGTAACCACTGACGACTATATGTTAACTGATGTAGAGAAAGGCCACGAGTGTTAACTGTATGTATGTAATGTGTTGATGATGATTCCTATCCACTTCCTTGTTCATTTCAAAGGAAAATTAATGTTATTCATTGTCAAATTACAAACTACAAATATTGTGACTGCTACTGTAAGAATCTGCTCATATACTATTGCAATTATTAGAACTTCAGCCTGTTTTTGTGTTGAATTCCATTTAAACTATGAACAGAGAAAGCCATTCAGTACCTTTTTTATTTCACCTTTACATACTACTAATGTACAGAATACCTGGGATTAACTTAATTGTTTAAGATTTATAAAAATGCATCTTATTCTTGGACTGAATGAAAGATAATGCTCATCACCTGATGACTTGTCTCTTAACCTCCATTATGGTGTAATTATGGTCAGCGCTGCTCTGATATTTTCCCTCTCTTTCTTTTGCACTCTCCTGTCTATGTTCCTTTTGAGCTCCAAATATGCTGTTATGCACACTCTTTCCTCCTCTATGGTATCCTTGCCATATTGAAATTGACTCTCAACAGCTCTTCTGCTCCAACTCATCATTTCCTAGGATTTCAAAATTGTAGAACTTTATACTTCCCTCAGTCTTTCTACCCTTCCTTCTGCAACCTTCAGATTTTTAGAAAAACAGCAGGCAAAGTGAAGATACTGTATGCTATGACATATGGCAAAGCCAACAGCAATTCTGAAACTGATCTAATAAGTTTAAAGATGGTTGCTTTTTGAATTCCAGCCTGTGCCAAGTGACTAATCCTAGCTAGTACAACAATGGAGAAAATGACAATTGGCCTCAGCAATCCCTGGTCAGGGACAGGAAAGTCAGTTAAAGTTCCCTGATGAGTATCCAACTTTTGCCGGAAGTGCACGTGTATGGACATCAGGCAAGGGCAGGATCAAGGCTAGATGTGATGAGCCCCACCAAACACCCATTCCCCCCTGCACCAGACACCCAGTAACATTCATTGTTAAGGCTCACAGCAGGGTAAAGGAGAAAATAACAAGGGAAATAAAAGACATTTGATTAGCAATTCAAAAGTGTATTTATATGAATAAAATCTTGCACAAAACAGGTGTCTGTAGAAATACACTTCTGTCGGGTCAAAATAATTTTTCCCTGCTCATTCCATCTGTAGCCTTTGACACAGCGGACCACACCTGCCTCCTCCAATTCCTCTCCACCCTCATCCAGCTGGGTGGAACTGTACTTGCCTGATTCCAATCTTACCTATGCAATTGCAATGGCTTCCCTTTCTGCCGCTGTACCATTACCTCTGACATCTCCCAAGGGTCTATCCTTCTCCCACCTCTATTTTACATCTACATGCCGCTTCTTGGCGACATCATCTAAGAACACAGCATCAATTTTCATGTTTGTTGAAAACACCCAGATCTACCTCATCACCACCTCTCACGACTCCACCGTCCTTAAATTGTCAGGCTGCTTGTCCAATGTCAAGTACTGGATGAGCACAAACTTCCTCCAACTAAATATAAAGACCAAAGCCACAAATTCTGTTCCCAAGCCATTGACTTCATCTCTCATTCTGGCAACTATCTGAGGCTGAACCAGACTGTTCGCACCCTTGGGTATCATACTCGAGCCAGAGATGAGCTTCTGATCACATAACCATGCCATCACTAAGACTGCCCATTTCCACTTCCGTGATATCGGCTGACTCCACCCCTGCCTCAGCTGACTGCTGCTCAAACTTCATTTGCCACTATTCTGCCCGTGACTAATCCATTGAACTCTTCCTGCAGTTTAGCTTTCTTCTAGCTTTCTACCTCATCATTAACCACACGGCCAATTTTTGCATCGTCTGCAAACTTCTTAATCATAACCCCTACATTCAAGTCCAGATCATTGATCTATACCACAAAAAGCAAGGGACATAGTAATGAGCCCTGCAGAACCCCACTGGAACCAGTCTTCTAGTCACAAAAATCCCCCGCCCATCGACCATTACCCTTTGCTGCGTGCCTCTGAGCCAATCTTTGATTCAACCTGCCACTTTGCCTTGGATCCCATGGGCTTTTACTTTCATGACCAGTCTGCCATGTGGGAACTTATCAAAAGCCTTGCTAAAATCCATATAGACCATATCTAACACAATAACATCACCGACGCTCCTTGTTACCGCCTCAAAAAATTCAGTCTGTTAGTCAGACACGACCTCCCCGTAACAAATCTGTGCTAATTATCTTTGATTAGTCTGTACCTTTCTAAATGAAGATTTATCCTGTCCCTCTGAATTTTTTTCAATAATTTTCCCACCACTGAGGTTAGGTGGCCTGTAATTACTCGGGTCTTCTCCTTTTCTTCCTTTTTAAACAATGGCACAATGTTAGCTGTCATTCAATCCTCTGGCACCACACCAGTCATCTACCTGCCTTACATGCAATTAAATGAAATACCACAAAGTCGAACAAAAACCCTTTAAAAAGATCTAAAAGGCCGACATGAAGCAACCAATTTGACTGATTTGATAAAGAGGGGGAAAAAAGGACCCAGAGAAGGTAATTTGCTTCTTCAAATAACTGAATACCTTTCCCTGAAGGATTTCAAAGATAGAAAGTAAAACATATTATGTTGTATCATTCATTTCTGTTCCATTTTAAAATTGCCAATACTCATTATTCATATCTGTAAGCTGGTTGCGTTAGGATACATCACTATTCCATTCACTGAATGGATGTCAATTTCAGGCTAAGGTTTATGGTGCAATTGCTTCTACATGATGTATGATTCTGATGATGCACGGTGTCAGAGGGCATAGCTGAGGTATTAAGTGAATACTTCACATCGGTCTTTACCAATGAATAAGATGAAACCCAGGCAATGGTGAAAGGAGGAAGTAATTCAGACACTAGAAGGGTTTAAAATTGATAAGGAGGACGTATTAGATAGGCTGTCTGTGGATTAAAGTGGATAAAACACCAGGACCAGATGAGATGCATCCAAGGATACTGAGGGAAGTGAGGGTGAAAATTGTGGAGGCACTGACCATAATTTTTCAGTCTTCCTTAGACTCGGGGGTGCTGCCAGAGGACCGGAGATTTGCAAATGTTAAACCCTTTTTCAATAAAGTGTGTAAAGATACGCCCAGCAACTACAGGCCAGTCAGTTTAACTTTGGTGGTGAGGAAACTTCTAGAAAGAATATTTTGGGACAAAATTAATAGTCACATGGTCAAATGTGGGTTAAGTAAAGAAAGCCAGCATGGATTTCTTAGGGGAAAATCATGCTTGACTAACTTTTAGGTTTTTTTTTTGAGGTGTCAGACAGGGTTGATTAAGGCAATGCAGTTGATGTGGTGTACATAGAGTTTCAAAAGGCACTTGATACAGTGTCACACAACAGACTTGTGAGCAAACGTACAGCTCATGAAATAAAAGGGACAGTAGCAACATGGATACAGAATTGGCTGACTGACAGGAACCAAACAGTCGTGGTTAATGGATGTTTTTTGGGCTGGAGAAAGGTTTGTAGTGGAGTTCTGCTGGGGTCAATGTTGGGATCCTTGTTTTTCCCGATATATATTAATGACCTAGACCTTGGTGTACAGGACACAATTTCAAAGTTTGTGGTTGATATGAAACTGGGAAGCATTGTGAACTGTGAGGAGGATGGTGTAGAACTGCAAAAGGACATAGACAAGTTGGTCGAATGGGCGGATAGGTGGCAGATGAAGTTCAATGCAGAGAAATGTGAAGTGATTCATTTTGGTAGGAAGAACATGGAGAGACAGTATAAAATAAAGGGTACAATTCCAAAGGGGGTGCAGGAGCAGAGGGACCTCTGTATACGTGCATAAGTCATTGAAGGTGGCAGGACAGGTTGAGAGTGCGGTTAATAAAGCATACAGTATCCTGGGCTTTATTAAAAGGGGCATAGAGTACAAGAGTAAGGAAGTTATGTTGAACTTATATAAGACACTAGCTCAGCCTCAGCTGGAGTATTGTGCACAGTTCTGGGTGCCGTACTTTAGGAAAGAGGCATTGGACAGAGTGCAGAAAAGTTTCACGAAAATGGCTCCAGAGATGAAGAACTTCAGTTATGAAGGTACGTTGGAGAAGTTGGGACTGTTTCCCTTGGAGAAGAGAAAGATGAGAGGTGATTTGATAGAGGTATTCAAAATCATGAAGGGTTTGGACAGAGTAGATAGGCAGAAACTGTTCCCACTCGTGAAAGGATCGAGAACAAGAGGGCACAGATTTTAAAGCAATAGGTAAGAGAAGCAAAAGTGACAAGAGGAAAAGCTTTTTCACACAGCGAGTGGTTGAGGTCTGGAATGTACTGCCTGAATGCGGTGGAGGCAGATTCAATTGAAGCATTCAAAAGGGAATTAGACTGTTCTATGAAAAAGGAAGCATGTGCAGGGTTACAGGGAGAAGGTGGGGGAATGGCATTAAGTGAATTGCTCATTCGGACAGCCGGTGCAGACACGATGGGCCAAATGGCCTCCTTCTGTGCTGTAACAATTCTGTGATTCATCTACAGCTGCACCAAATATGTAGAGTCCAGCTCACTGTTGCAGGGTTCCACATTTAAGATTTATACAATTAAATAGCTTTTAACACCTAAAAAGACCATATCCCTTTTCGACTATTTATAATAGCATTCAAGACTTAAAACCACTCAATATAACTCCAACAAGTTGTATAAACTGAGTGAACAAGCCTGTTATTTTTTTTTTTAAATGGCCCAACCATTCCAATATATCTAAAATACAAGCAGAATACTGCGAATGCTAGAAATGCAGTTCTGATGAAAGGTCACTGACCTGAAATGTTAACTTTGCTTTTCTCTCTCCACAGATGCTGCCAAACCTGTTGAGTATTTCCAGCACTCTGTTTTTATTTCCAATATATCTAAAGTTAGGATACCTAACAACAGATAATGGACCAGTGTCCTGGCGAATTGTATAACTAGGACTGTAGACAGGGTTTTAAACTAAATAGTGGGGGACAGGGATTCAGGCGAAGGGAAATTTAGAAAGTTAACAAAAAAGGACAAGGCAACAGTGCAGGGTAGCGATAACAGTAATAATAACCAGAGTATGCTCTACGGCAGCGAGGCCTGGACAACGTATGCCAGCCAAGAGCGACGTCTCAATTCATTCCATCTTCGCTGCCTTCGGAGAATACTTGGCATCAGGTGGCAGGACTATATCTCCAACACAGAAGTCCTTGAAGCGGCCAACATCCCCAGCTTATACACACTACTGAGTCAGCGGCGCTTGAGATGGCTTGGCCATGTGAGCCGCATGGAAGATGGCAGGATCCCCAAAGACACATTGTACAGCGAGCTCGCCACTGGTATCAGACCCACCGGCCGTCCATGTCTCCGTTATAAAGACGTCTGCAAACGCGACATGAAATCGTGTGACATTGATCACAAGTCGTGGGAGTCAGTTGCCAGCATTCGCCAGAGCTGGCGGGCAGCCATAAAGACAGGGCTAAATTGTGGCGAGTCGAAGAGACTTAGTAGTTGGCAGGAAAAAAGACAGAGGCGCAAGGGGAGAGCCAACTGTGCAACAGCCCCAACAAACAAATTTCTCTGCAGCACCTGTGGAAGAGCCTGTCACTCCAGAATTGGCCTTTATAGCCACTCCAGGCGCTGCTTCACAAACCACTGACCACTTCCAGGCGCGTATCCATTGTCTCTCGAGATAAGGAGGCCCAAAAGAATGACAGGAAGGGACAGAACGTACAAACATAAAAGTACACCAGTAAATAAGGTCAGAGTAGGGAAAAATGGTAAAAAGACAGAATTAAAGGCTCTTTATCTGAATGCACGCAGCATTCGTAACAAAATGGATGAATTGATAGCACAAATAGAAATCAATGGTATATGATAGCCATTACAGAGACATGGTTGCAAGGTGATGAAGGCTGGAAACTAAATAGGACTGGGAGCTAAACATTCAAGGATATTTGACATCTAGGAAAAATAAGAAGAAAGGAAAAGAAAGTGGGGTAGCTGCATTAATAAAGGATAAGATCAGTACAATAACGAGAAATGATCTTGGCTCCGAAGATCAAGGTATATAATCAGTTTGGGTGGAGATAAGAAATAACAAAGGAAAGACGACATTGGTGGGAGTAGTTCATAGACCCCCTAACAGTACCTACACTGTTGGACAGAATATAAATCAAGAAATAATAGGGGCTGGTAGGAAAGGGACTGCAATAACTGTGGGCAATTTTAATTTGCATACAGATTGGACTAATCAAATTGGTAAAGGTAGCATAGAGGATGAGTCATAGAGTGCATTAGGGAAATTTCCTAGAACACGACGTTTTGGAACCAATCTGGGAGCAGGCCGTTTTAGACCTGGTAATGTGTAATGAGACAGGATTAATAAATTACCTCATAGTTATGGATCCTCTAGTGATCATAACATGATGAACTTCACATTGTTTGAGAGGGATAAATTTGGGTTTGAAACTAGTGTCTTAAACATAAAGGCAATTACAAGGGTACGAAGACACAGTTGGCTAAAGTGGTTGGGAAAATAAGTTAAAAGATAAGACAGTAGAGAAGCAGTGGCCGACATTTAAGGAGATATTTCATAACTCTCAACAAAGATATATTCCATTGAGAAAAAAAAACTCTGAGAAGGATGCAACATCTGTGGCTAACTAGGAAGTTAAGGATGGTATCAAATTGAAAGGTATACAATGCTGCAAAGATTAGCCGTAGGCCAGAAGATTGGGAAAATTTTAGAAACCAGCAGAGGAGGACTAAAAAGAAAAAGGAGACAGGGCGGCACAGTGGCGCAGTGATTAGCACCGCACACTCACAGCTCCAGCGACCTGGGTTCGGTTCTGGATACTGCCTGTGCAGAGTTTGCAAGTTCTCCCTGTGACTGCGCGGGTTTCCTCCGGGTGCTCCGGTTTCCTCCCACATGCCAAAGACTTGCGGGTTGATAGGTAAATTGGCCATTGTAAAAAAAAAAATTGCCCCGAGTGTAGGTAGGTGGTAGGAGAATTGAGGGAAGGTGGGGATGTGAGAGGGAAAATGGGATTAATGTAGGATTAGTATAAATGGGTGGTTGATGGTCGGTGAGGACTCGATGGGCCGAAGGGCCTGTTTCAGTGCTGTATCTCTCTATGATTCTATGAGAAATTAGAATATCAGAGTAATCTAGCAAGAAATATAGACAGACAGTAAAAGCTTCTACAAATATATAAAAAGGAAGAGATGAGACTGGGGAATTAATAATGGAAAACAAAGAAATGGCAGAGACTTTGAACAAATATTTTATATCTGTCTTCACAGCAGAAAACACAAAAAGCATCCCAAGAATAGCAGAAAATCAAGGGCAAAAAGGGAGTGAGGAATTTAAAACAAATCACTGGAGAAAAAGTACTAAGAAAACTAATGGATCTGAAGGCTGATAAGTTGGCTTTGGACCCGATAGCCAGCACCCCAGGGTCTTAAAAGAAGTGGCGGCCGAGATAGTGGATGTAATCTTCCAAAATTCCCTAAATTCTGGAAAGCAGATTGAAAAACCACAAACGTAACACCTCTATTCAAGAAAGGTGGGGGGGGGCGGCAGGGAGGTTAGCAGAAAGCAGGAAATTATATGCCAGTTAGCCTAACATCTGTCATTGGGAAAATGCTACAATCTATTATTAAATAGTAGCAGGACATTTAGAAAATCATAATGCAGATTCAACATGGTTTTATGAAAGGGAAATCTTGTTTGACAATTTTATGAGAGTTCTGTGAGGATGTAACATGCAGGATGGATAAAGAAGAACCAGTAGGTGCAGTGCATTTGGATTTCCAAAGGCATTCAATATGGTGCCACATAAAAGATTATTGCATAAGAGCTAAGGGTGTTGAGGGTAATATATTAGCATGAATAGAGGATCGGCTAACTAACAGGAAACAGAGTCAGGATAAATGGGGCATTTTCAGGTTGGAAAACTGTTAGTGGAATGCCACAGGAATCAGTGTTGGGGCCTCAACTATTTACAACGTATATTAATGACTTGGACAAAGGGAATTAGCGTACTGTAGCCAAATTTGCAAACGATGCAAAGTTGGTAGGAAAGCAAGTTGTGAGGAGGACACAAAGTGTTTTTGCAAAGAGATATAGATAGGTTAAGTTAATGGGCAAAAATTTGGCAGATGCAGTATAGTGTGTGAAAATGTGAGGTTGTCCATTTTGGTAGGAAGGATAGAAAAACAGATTATTTAATGCAGAGAGACTGCAGAATGTTGTGGTAGAGAGGGATCTAGGTGTCCTCGTACATGAATCACGAAATGTTCGCATGCAGGTACAGGAAGTAATTAGGAAGGCAAATAGAATGGTGGCCTTTATTGCAAGAAGGATGGAGTATAAAAGTAGGGAAGTCTTGCTACAACTGTACAGGGCATTGTTGAGACTGCACCTAGAGTACTGCATACAGTTTGGTCTTCTTCCTTAAGGAGGGATATACTTGCATTGGAAGCAGTTCAGAGAAGGTTCACGAGGGCTGATTCTAGGATGAAGGGGTTATCCTATGAGGAAAGATTGAGCAGGTTGAGCCTATCCTCATTGGAGTTTAGAAGAATGAGAGATGATCTTATTGAAACAATTAAGATTCTGAAGGGGCTTGACAGAGTAGATGCTGAGAGGGTGTTTCTCCTCGTAGCGGAATCTAGAATTGGGGGTACAGTTTCAGAATAACGGGTCTCCATCTTTCCCAGATAGCATTGGAGGCTGGGTCATTGAATATGTTCGAGGCTGAGTTAGACAGATTTTTGATCAACAAGGCAGTAAAGGGGTTATGGGGGGCCGGCAGGAAAGTGGAATTAAGGCCACAATCAGATCAGCCATGATCTAGTTGAATGGCGGTGCAGACTTGAGGGGCTGAATGGCCTACTCCTGCTCCTATTTCTTATGTTACTTTTACACATGTGCACACTAATACATGAATGCACAAAGTGTTCATGCTCCTTCAGCTTGCAAAAGACATGAATTGCTTCTAAGCATGCAGCAGCATTTTAGATCATCATGGTGTCACTGTGACACCTACAGATTGTGTTGAATGGTGAGTGATTCAAGTAACAGAGGGCAGAAAAAAAAAAGTTAGGAAGGGGGGAAAAAAATGAATGAGCTAAAAGTGGCATTTATCTAATAGCATGGCTTTACTTCTGTTCATAAATACTGCAATTTGTGTCCTCAATGCTTGGTGCGATTATTCGTAAATCACATACAATGTCTGCCAAAACCCAAATTCCTGCTGTTACAAGGAATACAGAGGAACCAAAACTTCAAAATCATTATGAATGTCAACAATTCTAATCTCAGTCTTGATCATATTCCAGTTTGGTTTTTGCTTCAGATGCATGCGCTGGCTTATAAACTATTAGTTATAATCAAATCACCAGGTTGGGTTCCCAATTTTTTTTTCTCCACATACGACCTCTGCTGGCTCAAATATCCTGCTCTCAGACCACTACTGAGATCACTCAGCCAGCTGCTTTGACACATCCACAGGACCTTCCAATCTTATATCCTACTCCCACCCCTTTAACAGAGACATTGCAGAAACTCCCCCATACAGCACGTTTCAGATTGAGAACTCAGAACAGTATGTCAATCCTGCATACTTCTTTCCTACAGTATTACATCCAAATTTATGACCTCAATATATAGTGCAATATTAGATTTTTAAAAAAATCTCCTGTACTAAAGGATGCAGATCCAGACCTGGCAGCTCTCGAATACCTCAAATGTAATGGTGTTATTGAAGAAAGGAGACACAGAAAGCTGCGCGCGAGCGAGAGACACACACACATGCAGAGACAGAGACGCAGAGAGAGGGAGAGAGAGAGAGAGAGAGAGAGAGGGGCAGAGAGAGAGAGAGAGAGGGGGGGGGCAGAGAGAGAGAGAGAGAGGGGGCAGAGAGAGAGAGAGAGAGGGGGGGCAGAGAGAGAGAGAGAGAGGGGGGCAGAGAGAGAGAGAGAGAGGGGGGCAGAGAGAGAGAGAGAGAGGGGGGCAGAGAGAGAGAGAGAGAGGGGGGGCAGAGAGAGAGAGAGAGGGGGGCAGAGAGAGAGAGAGAGAGGGGGGGCAGAGAGAGAGAGAGAGAGGGGGGCAGAGAGAGAGAGAGAGGGGGGCAGAGAGAGAGAGAGAGAGGGGGGCAGAGAGAGAGAGAGAGAGGGGGGCAGAGAGAGAGAGAGAGAGGGGGGCAGAGAGAGAGAGAGAGAGGGGGGGCAGAGAGAGAGAGAGAGAGGGGGGCAGAGAGAGAGAGAGAGAGAGGGGGCAGAGAGAGAGAGAGAGAGAGGGGGGCAGAGAGAGAGAGAGAGAGAGGGGGGCAGAGAGAGAGAGAGAGAGAGGGGGGGGCAGAGAGAGAGAGAGAGAGAGGGGGGGCAGAGAGAGAGAGAGAGAGAGGGGGGGCAGAGAGAGAGAGAGAGAGAGAGGGGCAGAGAGAGAGAGAGAGAGGGGGCAGAGAGAGGAGAGAGAGAGAGAGGGGGCAGAGAGAGAGAGAGAGAGGTGGCAGAGAGAGAGAGAGAGAGGGGCAGAGAGAGAGAGAGAGAGGGGCAGAGA